>NC_043710.1:11311641-11346472 GCF_006229205.1 Suricata suricatta | reverse complement strand
CGCTCTGCGCCTGCCCGGACCGCGTGAGCAAGCGCCGCGGAGGCGGCGAACGTGACGTCGCTCCCCGCCGCGGGCCGAACGGCCGAGGCTCCCGCCTCTCCACGTCCTAGCGGGTGAGTACGCGCGCGCGGGCCTCGGCCCTGCGGCCTCGCCGGCCTCCTGCGCTGGCAGGGTCAGCAGGTGCTGCGGGTTGGGGGGGCAGGCTGGAAGCGGGGGGCGGGGCTTGGGGCCCTGCCGGAGCAAGTGCGCCACCCGCCACTGGCCGGTGAACCGCTGGGACTCCAGGCTGTACCTCTCGACGTCCTGGCAGCGGACGGAGAATGCGCCGTGGAGGCCCTGGCAGGGGACGGGGGCTGGGGGAGGGAAGGAGAGCGGGGCATTGACGGTGGCCGCCCAGATGTCAGGTGTCAGTGCAGCCCCGAGCCCTTGGGCAGTGAGCTCAGGCGCAGGTCTCCCGTTGCCCTCCAGACACATCCCACACGCACGTGGTCTGGGGTGAGGTTCTCGCCGCTTCTGTAGTGCGGCAGCTCCATGTTGCGCAGGTTGTTCCAACCCTCCACCCCCACAGCGGCCCTGGCATCCTCAAGGCCAGGGCCCGCTTGCAGCCCTGTGCCCCAGGCCGCCAAGCCCAGCCTCAGGCAGGGCCATCAGGGCACCAGGCATGGGCGGAGGCTGGAGATCTTCATCTTGGCAGCCTGTTGTCCTTCAGCAGCTACATGGAGCCGAAATACATGGATAGTGACTCGGCAAGGCTTAGGCCCTGTCAGGCTGCCCCCCTGGACGTGTTCAGAGGAAAGCATGTCCCTGATCAGAAGCACCAAGGAGAGTGAAACTTGGCGCGTTCCAGCCTTTGCACTGGGCCAGGGACAGGTGGACCAGGCTGGTGGAGAGCAGGCTGCGCGGGGGCCCTCCCAGTTCAGCTCTGTGTAGAAAATCAAATCTGTTGAGCACCCAGTATTTTAGGCTCTCCCTGGCTTCTGGCCATGGGGTGCAGGTAGGGCCCTGGAGTACACTGAATGAGGGAGTGACTTAGGCGGAAAGCCCGGAGAACAGGGTCTCTCACACATTGACCAAGCAGCTTGTGTGTGACACACTATGGCGGGGAGGTCACATTTACTGCGGGCTGATTTCCTTGTGGGCCTTTGGCAGATATTCTAGAAAGGAGCCCCTTTCTGGCTGGAGGGCTCTCAGTAGCTCTAAGAAGTGAGAGAGGGCTGTGTCATTGCCCCAGAGCCCTGGTGTATGGGCAGGACCAGGCTTCTAAAGGCGGCTTCTAAATCAGTCCAGGGTCCAAGAACTTCCGTCCTCCTTTTCCAACTTGGAGGTCTCCACCTCCTCTTCCTGAGATCAGCAGCTCCAGTAATATGACTCTGGCCGAGGGGCTGTATAATCCTAGCTTAACCTCTCACCAGTTGCCCTTTACATTTTAAGAATCTGAGAGCCAGAGAAGTCAGGTAAAGTACCAGGGTCACAGTTTGGCACACAGTGGAGCCCTCATTTGAATCTAGGTTCATCGAATGCCAAAGCACAGTTTTCATCCACTGATCTGTGCCTGCCTTCCTTTTCTAGGTCAAGGTCTGGATTTGGGGATCGCTTACCCAGTGGTAGCACTTCTGGTTAGACCTGGTTTCCACAGTGTGCTTAGAGGAATCATTGTCTCCTCATGTGTGGGAGCGGGGGCACCAGCCAGAGGAATGGCTGCTGGCTTTGACTTCCTGATATGAGTTGGAATCCGGGCCCTTGCAATTTCATCAGCCGAACCCTCCCACATTGTGGCGTTCTTCCAAGAGTCCCACTTCTCTCATTTGTTATACGTTGGGAACAATACAAACCTCTTCAGGCTTGAGCTGTTAGTGTAAAATGCCCAGCAGAGGGCCTGGCACAAAATAAGGTGTCCATTTAGTAAAGTGGGTTAAGGGACTTGTTCAGGGTTTGGATTTGCACCCAGGTTGGTCTGAGTCCAAAGCCTAGTGCTCTTTCTACCTACATGTGGCTCCTTGCAATCTCTCTTTTGGCATTCCGTTATTGAAAAGTATAACTGATTTCTCATAAGGTAATTTGGGATGGATTATTTGCTAGAGAGAGGACTGTTCTCTTGGGGAGACAGTAAAGTCTTGTTCTCTTGTTGGCGTATCTTCCTATGACAGGCACAAGTAATCATGTCGCTTTCCCACAGCTTGCTCTGTCCCTTGGGCCTGTGACTTAAGAACAAACACGTCAGTCATTGTAAAATCCAAAGAAGTCTGGAAATTCATCATGTTTTGTGGTAGCTCTTCCCCAGAACCTGGGACAGGTTTGGACATTTTATAGCAGTGGGCACAACAGAAGATAAATACGCTTTGGCTGAGCGGTGGCTGAGCATTTGCTGATGGGGTCAGATGCAAACAGAAGGAAGGCAAGGAAAACTTTGTAGATGTTTTGTTGCCAGCGCTGGGCAGCATGTGCTGAAACCCGGGCATTGGGGGGGGTCAAATGGTGCCCAGTACTCACATCCCCTAATTGTTCAGAGGCTGCGTTCAGAACATACAGGACAGCCTTGAGTTAGATGCCAAGGCCCTGTGGCCTCGGATAAGAAGTGTGACTTCCTGCAAAACAGAAACAAATAGGACTTTTCCTTATTATTAACTTCAAAAAGTGCAACAAATGGTTGTGCCTGCGAGGCTCAGTCGGTTAAGTGTCCGACTTCGGCTCAGTTGTGATCTCCCAGTTCTTGAGTTCGAGCCCCGTGTCAGGCTCAGTGCTGACAGCTCAGAGCCTGGAGTTTGCTTCAGATTCTGTGTCTCCCTCTCTCTCTCTCTCTCTGTCTCTGCTCTCCCCTGCTCTCTCTCTCAATCTCTCTCTCTCAAAAATAAACATTTAAAAAACCACAACAAATGCTTGTTATGAAAAATTAAAAGTAAAGAGACTAAGTAAAGTGAAAAAAGACCTCGTTCAGCCAGTTCTCCTCCCCCAGAGACTCCCACTGTGAACTGGGCGGTGCATCTTCTTTCACACATGGTTCCCGTGTGCACCAGGTACGTTCCCACACAGTGTTCTCTTTAACAAAAATGGTACAGGCCTCACACACTTCACTTTACTCAGGGAGAATTGATTGTGAGCGCTCGGTCACTCACAAGGTGGATTGTAGCAGGGCTGGATCTGAGTCCCTGCCTTTTGATTTGAGGTTCCAAGCTCAGGCCATGGCCCACGTGGCCTCACAGCCTCAGGGCCTAGCATATCCCAGGAGAGCACTCCAGGGGACACACACACAATTACCCTTGCGGATAAGCGGAGGAAATGGTCCAAATATTTCACACCGTGCATGACGCAGTCCCAGCCAATCAGAAGCTGCACTGGCTGGACGTGGACTTCCTGAGGTTACTGGTTAAATATTGGCCCTGCCTGCAGGGGTCTCATTTCACGTTGTACCTGTCTCTCAGTGCATAGCTGGGAAGGGTATATGGGAAGGGAAAGATGGAGAGAGGAAGGGAGAGATGGGGAGAGGAAGGGAGGTAGGTAGGAAGGAAGGTAGGTAGGAAGGAAGATGCCAAATGTTCATAAATAACACAACGGAGGAGGAAAGAAAATGGTTTCAACAGAATCAGTGTTACTGACTGTAGCATTATCTATCTATCATCTATCTATCTATCTATCTATCTATCTATCTATCTACCTATCTATTTTTTAAAAGAAGGACAAAGGAGGGGTGCCTAGGTGGCTCACCTGGTTAAGCGTCCAACTTCGGTTCAGGTCATGATCTGACTGTTCATGGGTTCAAGCCCTGCATCCGGCTCTGTGCTGACAGCTCAGAGTATGGAAGCCTGCTTCAGATCCTGGGTCTCCTCTCTCTCTGATCCTTCCCTGCTTGCACTGTCTCTGTCTCTCAAAAATAAATAAGAATAAGGACAAGGGATCCTGCTACTTGAGAAAAGCATGCTGCTTGTGAGAAAGGAAGGGCAGTAATGAAAAAGGAAATAGGAAGAGTTTGGCAGAACTGCAGTTGGAATACAGCTTTGCACTCCGTGGCTCTGTGACCTTGGACAAGTGACTTAATCTCCTTGAACTTACTTTCTCTAAACATCTGTGAATGTGACAGGGAGGAAAGGAACAAAGAGTAACTTAACCAAGATGACATCAGCGAAGGGTCGGATAGGCTGAGAGAGGTCTGAGGGACTTTCAGTCTGGTGGGCTCATATGTAGTCAAGTCAGGGGTGGTCTGGGGAATTCCAGATGGGGGTCTTACTGCTCTTCTCACCCTGAATTTAGGCTAATGGGGATTCTGGGTTAAACCATTAAATAAGTTTCATTCTTCATTTTTTAAAAAGTTTATTTAGTTTAAAAAAGAGAGCAAGTGAGCATGAGCAGGGCAAGGGCAGAGAGAGAGGGAGAGAGAGAGAGAATTCCAAGCAGGCTCTGGAGTGTCAGTGCAGACCCAGACTTGGTGCTCAAACTCACAAACTGAGATCATGACCCCAGCCGAAACCCAGAGTTGGGCACCTGACCAACCAAGCCACCCAAGCGCCCCAGTAAGTTTCATTCTTTGAAGTTCTGTGGTTTGTGTGGTAGAGGCCAGGGTGACTGTTAAGGGGCATGGAGGTGTCATCAATCACGGGCAGGTGTAAAGAGAAAAAGTGAAGAGTGGGGTGGCTTTTAACCTCTTCGGTTTATGGGGCAAGTTTTTGAGTAAGTGTTTACACCATGAGCATACTTTTTGCCTGCTTTAAAAGCCACGAATGGCCATAAAATAGAAGACTCGTGGGGTGGTGAGTGTCCAGTTTCATTGTAGAAGCCCAGAGTTCTCCTCGCTGCATCAGCTTCACTGACCAGCAGAGGGCAGTGCAGATGGTGACATCACTGCAGGTTGTTTGGTCCCATGGAGCGACTTTTTAAAATTTGTTATCCCAATTGTGGCCGGTCACACACACACACACACACACACACACACACACACACACACACACAACATAAAACTAGCGTTGTAACCACTTATAATTGTGTAGTTCCTAGTGTTAAGTATATTCACGTTGTGCAAACAGTCTCCAGAGCTTTTTTATCTTTCAAAACGGAAGACCATAGACCCATTACAGGACAACTCCCCTTTTTCCGCTCTCCATACCCCCTGGCAAGCCACAGTTCTACTTTCCGTTTCTGGGAATTTGACTACTCTAGAAAGCTTGGAGGAATGGAGTCATCCAGGGCTTGTCTCTGTTTGGCATCTTAGCATGCTGTCTTCAAGGTGCATCCATGCTGTGGCATGTGGTCAACTTTAACTTCACTCTTGAAATGATCATTTTTGTTATTTGCACAACATGCAGATGGCACGAATCTCCTCTTCCTCGATTTGCACTCTTCCTGGTATGTCATGTATTTGGAAGTGGGGGCGTCAGTGTCTCCCTTCAACTCCTGCCTGTGTGAGCCACATACATGCACTCACTGGGCTGCTCAAATGTGGGGTTAACTGAAGGATGGGAAACGAACAGGAAACCAGCACACCCATTCAGCGGACAGTCCCTGCAAAGGGTGTCTTGGCTGTATGCATAAGACAGGATGTTGTTCATACGCCCCAAGTAACTCGGCCTTTCCAGATCTGGGAATCCATTTAAAAGGATGACTCAAGGAAGAAAAAAGAATTCACATTCAGAACATTGAGAGTGACATCAGTGGTGTTGCGAAGCTCACATCTCCCTGCAAGAGAGAATGGGCCCTGAGGCCGGTGGTGAGCTCACAGCCTCCGGCTGCTGCCCACTTGGGATCTGCCCCACATTTGGGCCAAGTCTATACTCTTCTAGGAAGAGATGTGCCGTAGCAGGTGGGCTTTAAGCCAGACCCTGAAGGATGAACAGGATGTACTCAAAGAGCAGATAGAAGAATGTTCTAGAAAAAAGTTATTCATTAGCCAGCCTACTAGCAGAATTTCACCTCTCCACCTTGGTTGCCAGGGTTTGTGCTCCTCTTGACCCCATCTTATTCCCACAAATGGCTCTGAACATGCTCTCACCTTGAATCTGCAAATGCTGCTTCCAGGGAATGAGGCCTGGCCAGCCAGGGACCTCTTGTAAATCCCCTGGATCTTTAAATTTGACTTGCTAAGTGTTGGTATAGTGATCAAGGTCGTATGTCATCTTCTAGGTGGTTTAGAAACAGAAAAGGAAGTAGAATGGACTTTGGAACACTGGGGGAATCTATGCAAACACAAAATGTGTTCATTTCAGCTCTGGTGTAAATATCACAGAGGAATGAGCTCAGATTCCAATAAAAGAAGAGCCACTCCTGAAATCCCTATCAAAACAACACCATCATTCACAGCTAGAACAAACAATCCTAAAATTTGTATGGAACCAGAAAAGACCCCAAATAGCCAAAGCAATCCTGAAAAAGAAAACCAAAGCTGGAGGCATCACAATTCAGAACTTCAGGGTGTATTACAAAGCTGTAGTCATCAAAACAGTATGGTACTGACACAAAAATGGACACATAGATCAATGGGAAAGAATAGAGAACCCAGAAACAGACCCACAAATATGTGACCAACTAGTCTTTGACAAAGCGGGAAAGAGTAGTAGAAAAAATACAGTCTCTTTAGCAGATGGTATTGGGAAAACTGGACAGTGGCATGCAGAAGAATGAAGCGGGACCACTTCCTTACACCATACCCAAAACTAAACTCAAAATCGATGAAAGATCTAAACACAAGACAGGAAGCCATCAAAATACTAGAGGAGAAAACAGACAACAATCTCTTTGACCTCAGCCGCAGCAACTTCTTACTCCACACGTCTCCGTAGGCAGACGTCTCCCAAAAGCAAAAATGAACTATTGGGACCTCATCGAAATGAAAATCTTCTGCAAAGTGAAGGAAACGATCAGCAAAACTAAAAGACAGTCGATGGAATGGGAGAAGATATTTGCAAATGATAAATCAGATAAAGGGTTAGTATCCAAAATCTATAAAAAATTTATCAAACTCAACACCCAAAAAATAAGTAATCCAGTGAAGTAATGGGCAAAAGTCATGAATAGATCCTTTTCCAAAGAAGACATCCAGATGGCCAACAGACACATGAAAAGATGTTCAACATCACTCATCATCAGGGAAATACAAATCAAAACCGCAATGAAAAAGCACCTCACACCATTCAGAATGCCTAAATTAACAAGTCAGGTAACAACACATGTTGGCGAGGATGTGGAGAAAGAGGAACCCGTCTGCACTGCTGGTGGGAATGCAAACTGGTGCAGCCACTGTGGAAAACAGTATGGAGGTTCCTCAAAAAATGAAAAATAGAACTACCCAACGACCAGCAATTACACTACTAGGTATTTACACAAAGGATAAAAAAATGCTGATTTGAAGGGGCACATGCACCCCAATGTTTATAGGAACTCTATCAACAATAGCCAAAGTATGGAAAGAGCCCAAATGTCCCTCAACTGATGAATGGATAAAAAAAGGTGTGGTATATATACTCAATAGAATATCACTCAGCTATCTAAAAGAGTGAAATCTTACCATCTGCAACAACGTGGATAGAAGTAGAGTGTAAGTAAAATAAGTCAGTCAGAGAAAGACAAATACCATGTGATTTCACTCATATATGGAATTTAAGATAAAAAACAGATGAACATAAGGGAAGGGAAGGAAAAATAAGATAAAAACAGAGAGGGAGGCAAACCATAAGAGACTCTTAACTACAGAGAACAAACTGAGGAGGGTTGCTGGTGAGAAGGTGGGTGGGGGGATGGGCTACGTGGGTGATGACCGTTAAGGAGGGGACTTGTTGGGATGAGCACTGAGTGTTCTATATAAGTGATGAATCAATCATTAAATTTTATTCCTGAAAAAATATTTTGATTACTAAATTAATTAAAATATCAGAAGTAAAAACAAACAAACCCGGTCATTCCTACCTGCTCTTGTGGGCAGAAGATGACTGTGTTAAACTTAGCCTACCTGTCCACCAGCACCTGAAGCTCAAATGAGCCCCTCTTTTTGCTGGTCGTTGGGTTGCACCATCAAACTGTAGCAGCCCAAATAATGGGGCGAGTCCAGCAGTGGGAGTATCCTATGCCTGTGAATAAATCTTGAAATAAATTTCATACCAGGGCGGCCAGGGTTAGGGTCTGTGGACAGTGTGGTCACCACTGCAACCTTTTCCACCTGGCAAGGCTGGCAATTGGGAGTCCAGCTTCTGGTGTGTCTTCCTGGGGGAGTGTGATGGGAAGGCAGGAGGGGAGCCATGGATATAACGTTCACGTAGGGGCTTGGCTTGTTCACCATGTGATGTGTCTTTCTCTCCCAGACCTAAGTTGCCTGGTACAGGAGCTGGAGGCTTGAAAAACCACAAACAAGGTGATGCACCCAAAGCTTCCTGCATTTTCACAGAAACACCGGGAGGGGGGTAGCCCAGCAGCGCAACACCCTCAAGCAACCACATTTGACTGTCAGAGTAGGGGAGCCTGCCAGGGACATGATGGAAATGGAGTGGGATAAATAGAAGAAGAGCTGATGTCTGGCTCCAGTACATGCTCCGGGACAGACATGCTCCAGGCCTGTCTCTGGGAAGCCTAATTCCATGTGGCCCCCTATCAGGGGCAGGTTGGGAGCCTGTCGCTCTGCCCAGAGTCACCCCTCCTGGTCAGTGGCATTGGAATCCAGCGGCTGCACGGGCACTGGGCAGCATGAGTTGTTAGCAAACTGATCAAATGTGCAATGGGCAGGGAGGGAGTCAAGGAGTGTGTGCTCACGCCCCTATGTTTCCTGGAATGAGGATTCTCTGGTAACACATTTTGAAATAGGCTGGGAACTTTGGTGTAAGACATCCGTTTTCAGAGACTGAGATGTGGGTGCAAGGAGGAACTTCCTCTCCACCCTGTCTCCCTCTTTCTCTTTCTGTTTCATTAAAGTTTTTTTTTTAACATTTTTATTTATTACTGAGAGACAGGCATGAGCATGGGAGGGGCAGAGAGAGAGAGAGAGAGAGAGAGAGGGAGGGAGGGAGGGAGGGAGGGAGGGAGAGGGAGACAGAATCCGAAGGAGGCTCCAGGCTCTGAGCTGTCAGCACAGAGCCCAACATGGGGCTCAAACTCACGAACTCACAAGCGGTGAGATCATGACCAGAGCCGAAGTGGAATGCTTAACTGACTGAGCCACCCAGGCGCCCTACTTTCTGTCTCATTTTAAGCCACTTTTATAATGAGAACCCTCTACTCTTAACACCTCCTTTCAGTCATGTTCAGGCAACTGTTATAGAGACCAACCATAGAAAGTGATAGAAAAGAACCATCAACCAAGAGAACACAAGAGAATAGTTCTGCTGAGTTAGGGGCAGGCTTAATACTAGTGATTGGTATAAAATAGAGAAGAATAAATTAAAAAGATGATATTAAAAGTCGAAGCATCCACACACAGGAAGAGAGCATTTTTTCATGAGAGCAAAATTTAAATAAAATTCACCAATAATAAGACTGAAGAAAGGAAAATAATATTTATTCATAACTATCTATAAAAAGCTAAAACCCTTTCAGTAGTTGTACATGAGGTGCTGTCTGAGCACTTCGTGGGTCTCACATGCTCCTCATGAGGACTATCTGAGAAACAAAAGCAGTTATTCCCACTGAAAAGATAATGAGCGGAGGCCTGACCGATGAAACAACTTGTCCAGGGTCAGCTAGGGAGCGGCAAAGATGGGATTCCAACCCAGGAAGTCTCATTGCAAAGCCTGCGCTCAAAATTGGATGAAAAGCTTCAGCTGTTTTTATTCACATTACTATGTTTTTTTCTTTTGCGAGAGAGAGCACATGAGTAGGGGAGAGAGGCAGATGAAGTAAGAGGAATCCCAAGCAGGCTCCACACTCAGCACAGAACTGGATACAGGGCCTTGAACCCGGGACCTTGGGATCCCTCAGCGGAAATCAAGAGTCGGAAACTCAACTGACTGAACCACCCAGGAGCCCCCTAGTCACATACACCCATTACTTCTGATATCAAATGAGAGAGTTCTGCTTTTCCTTCCGACACCCACATCTCCCACTCTCTGTTGCCAACCGGATGTCCAGCAATTCAGTTCAATTCCGTCACTCCCCAGAGTTGGCACAGAGCCACAGGTTAAGGACTCAGTTCCACAGGACACTGTTCCCACTCAGGTGCCAGTGTTAAGTGCTGGCACCTGTACTCCTGACAGATAGGCTGTAAATCAGAGGTTCCCATGACCTCCTCCTCAGCCTTGATAATTTGCCAGAATGGCTCACAGAGTCAGGAAGGCACTCTGTTTATGTTTACTGATTTAATAGGAAGGACACAAATGAACAGCCAGATGAAGGCATACATAGAGTTCCAGAAATATCTTGTGCACAGAAGCTCCAGTCCCGGTGGCCTTGGGACTTGCTGTGCCACCTTTTTGTCATGCGAATATGCTCGCCAAACAGGAAATTCTCCCAAGTCCTATCATTTAGGGTTTAATTTTGTTTAATGTTTATTTTTGAGAGAGTCAGCAGGGGAGGGGCAGGGAGAGAGGGGAGACATAGGATCTGAAGCAAGCTCTGCACTGATAGCAGAGAACCCCAGTGTGGGGCTCGAACTCATGAACCATGAGACCATGACCTGAGGTCAAGTCAATGCTCAACTGACAGAGCCACCCAGGCGCCCCTCATTTAAGGGTTTTTATGGAGGTTGGAATACATAGGCATTAACTGTTGGTAACTGAACTCAGTCTCCCCCCACCTCCTGCGCCCCCAGAGTTTGGAGAGTGAGGCTGGAAGTTCTAAACTGCTCCTAACATGGCTGGTTCCTCTGGCAACCAGCTCCCTCCCCCTTCTGAAGCCACCTGGGGGTCCACCAAAAGTCAGCTTATTAGCATAAGCTCAGGTATGTTTGAAAGGAGTTATTATGAATAACAAAAGATTCTCTTGTTACCCCATTGCTTAAGAAATTCCAAGGGCTTTAGATGCTCAGTGCTGGGAACTGGGGACAGAGACCAAATATATATATATATATATAATGTCACAAAGCAGAACAAAATTAAGACAAGTGTTGGGTCAGGGGTCCTCAAGACCACTCTCAGGCTTAGTGATTTGTTAGAAAGACAGAGCTCAGAAAAACGTTTTTTCTTCACGGTGTGGTTTATTACAGTAAAAGGATACAGATTAAAATCGGCAAAGA
The DNA here is from genome assembly GCF_006229205.1 of Suricata suricatta. Taxonomy (NCBI): domain Eukaryota; kingdom Metazoa; phylum Chordata; class Mammalia; order Carnivora; family Herpestidae; genus Suricata; species Suricata suricatta. The sequence continues at coordinate 11,335,335 of NC_043710.1, read as the reverse complement.
GAAAAAGGGCACATAAGCTGGAGTCCAGGTGAAGGCAGGCGTGACCTGCTAGCTGTCCTCTCCCAGTGGAGCACAGACAGTGCCCCGTTCTACCAGTGATGTGTGACAGCACACACAAATTGTTGCCAACCTGGGAAACTCTCCTGGGCCCTGGTGTCAGAGTTGTTGGGATTTGGTCACAGAGGCATGGCGGCCAGCCCTAGAGGTCACGCTGATACAGTGCGGCACCAGACTCCAGGTGAGTGAAAAGAAGGGGTAGTCCTAAATCACATTGTTAGCGTAAATTATCCGGCCTAGACCACGGTCTCAGATACACAACATCCTTATCGGGCTGGATAGCCCAGCAGCTCACTTATGTCAGCCAAGAGCTTCTGGTTTAGGAAAGTGCAGGGTTCTAGCGACCCAAGCCTGTAGAGTTAATCCTTCACTGCTCAGTTACGCTTAAGCTGAAAGTAAAAAACAGGCAATAAAAGACAACGATGCAAAGCAGCTGAGGGTGAACATCGTCCAAAAATGGTTTTAAAAAGGAAAGGAAAATGATATTAGACTTGAGGTCTATAAGAAGTTTTCTGAGCAGTCCCTCAGAAAAAGATCTCTTGGGGGCACCTGGCGGGCTCAGTCCAAGGAGCATGTGACTCTTGATCTCAAATCTGGGAGTTGGAACCCCACATTGGGTGTAGAGATTACTTAAAGATAAAATCTTTTAAAAAAAAGGAAGGGCACCTGGGTGGCTCAGTGGGTAAGCATCTGACGTCAGCTCGGATAATCCTACCGTTCTTGAATTCGAGCCCCATGTCTGGCTCTGTGCTGACCACTCAGATCCTGAAGCCTGCTTCAGATTCTGTCTCCCTCTCTCTCTCTGCCCCACCCCCACTATCTCTGTCTGAAAAATAAATAAACATTAAATTTTTTTTTAAAAATGAGAAGAAAAAAGATTTCTTGCTGAGACGCCAGGCTCTTCTTCCTGAGGTGGGGCTTGGCAGAGAGCCTTGGTAGGAGCTGCTGGCCCCAGCGGCATCTATGAGCTGGTCCCAGCAAATGTGCAGTGAGGCTGCCCGGGCACTTGCAGAGGAGAATCTCCACGTTTCTGAACCCAGTCACTGAAGACGGGTTGGACCAAATGGAGAGTCAGCCCGATGGAGGGAGTGGAACAAAACCACAGTTTGAAGTTGACAGCGGAACCATACAGGAAAAATTACTGCAACTGATTTTAAAGCACAGCAGTTCATTACATGCCCTTAGTATGATATACCCCAAGGATAAAAATAAATAGAATTGCAATAATAGTCCCTAAAATTTTCAGTGATGACATTGTTAGAAATAATATCAACATTGTTGTTCTGAAGTTGCTGTATATGCATACACATTTACATAATGATTATGTTGATCTAAATAATTATACTAATGACATTAGGATCCAAGATTTTTACTGTAAGAAGGAAGACATACAGATAAACAAAAACAAAGACATTACATAGAAACCATGTAATCTGAAATCTGCATTGGAAAAGATCGGTATGAACTCATGATGAATTTTCCCCTTAGAAAAAATAAAATGCAAATACATGTTTTCAGATCACACATATTTTTCATGTCCAAGCTGGAAAAAGCCCAGAAGCAATGATCAACCCAGGTTATTATCTCTTAAGATAATTTCCCAATGAAAGAAACCATTATCCTTGAAGAGAGAGTTGATTGCAGGTCTGAGAAAGGGAATGAACGAGAGATAAGCCTGAAAGATCTTTTTGAAGCTGAAGGAAAGGAAGTTGTCAAAGGATAGTGGGATCATGTCAAAGGACTCAGAAGGGAAGGTGAAGGGAGCCCCACTGACCAATAACTCAATGGATAGAAACTTTTCAAAAATGTTAAAACCCAAGTTGCTAATCAACTCTTTGTTCTAAAAGCTGCTAAATAAAGGAAAAGAGTTAAGAATTGATTCTGCTTTTCCTGTACTCACACTGTCTCACCACGTATTATGGGACAGTTCTATGGAGGAGAATTCTAGCTAATGAATGCAGAAAGAATGACAGAATATTACCAGTATTGGCTCGTGTTATACGGCTGTTGGACGGCACCTGTCTGGAGCATGGTTTTGAAGGAAACAGCATGGGCGGTCCAGCTTGCCGCAAGGCCGGATGGTGCTGCTGAGCATGGGCCCCGACGCTGATTTGGAGCAGGGCTCCGCCAACGTCAGCCCCTCAAACAGCATCATCGGAACTACCTGCGAACTCTTAGATTCCCAAGAGTGCTCTGAAAAAATAAAGCCTCTCCACCTAAACGAAACAAAACACCATTTTGTAATTGTTAATGCACTCAGGCAGACGTCATCAATGGCTCCTATAAGTGATAGGTGAATAGCCTCTGGGGAACTTTGTCGTGGTTGGAAAAGTCTGATGAAAAGTCAGGACCCATGAATCAGTACTGACCATAGAGATGGTCACACTTTATGTGCCTGCTAATGAGACGCAGTAGGAAGTTCACAACCACGGTCATGCAGTGTTCTTTCTGTAGTATTAAACCTGACCCTGATAAAGATTCTCCATCTAATTGCAAGTTTGCAGGAAATACAGAGTGCAGAAAAACAGGTTAAACAACACATAGGCTTCAGAAAAACAGGTTACACAAATCCAGAATGTGGGAATGTCTATTGGACATTGTTTTTCAACAAATAATTTGAATGGAGATAAAAAGAGAGAAAGAGAGAGAAATCTTATTTGAATTTTATTCAAACAAATCAACCGTAAAGAGGTGCATACAGGCAGGTTAAACACAGGATGTTCTGTTACAGCAAGAGATGATGAGTTATTTAATCCCTGTTAACTGCACTGGGTACAATTTCAGAAGTCATCTTTTACATAGTGAAGTAGCTGCAGGTACTAGGATATGGTGTCTGGAATTTGTTTCACAATAATCCATACTTGATGGTATGTATTGATTGGGGGAAGGTTTACTATCTTTTGTGTTTGTCATTCTGTCATGGATACTCAAAATTTAAAAGCCTTTCAAGAAATATTTGGAGGATGTTCTCACCCTCCAAGGCAAAGCCAGTCTCCCAATATTGAAGGTGTTGAAAATGCTGACTGTAGGGGCTCCCAGCCTCCTTTATAGCCAGGACACCGGCACCAGACACAGGATCTACCAGTCATATATATGCACTGTTCCTTGGCTTTGGATAAGCAGCCTGGTGGCCGGGGATTTGGGGGTATCAGCAGCAATTCCAGTGGCAGCACTTAATATTCTTGATCAGAGGTGTTGGGGGTGCCTGTCTTCAGTGTCTGGGCACAGTTATAATGGGGCTTCCACGGGGCACCTGCAACATGATTAGGTAGATGATTTCAGGTTAAGTAACAGTTAGACTGTATCCTAAGAGACATTCCCAGCCCATCTAGAGGGAGATTCAGGTGGTTCACCTATTTTCATTTTCTGCTTAAAGAGAACTTCCATGAATTGCCACCAGATGGCGGTCTAACACCCCACCATGTGCCCTACATCCTCTTCTATGCTACCTGTTAATAGGAGGGAACCTTAGTTTCTGCTAAAGCCTCCCCCAATTGCCTTCTCAATAATATCACTTTAGCCATTTCCCCCCGTTTCCAAGAATCATTGATTTTTCATGCTCTTATTGGGTCATTCCCTCCAGCATACAAGACTGATTTTCCCCGTCTTAAAAGAAATAGTTTCTCTTGAGTCATTGACACTTCATTTCTTTGCTCCTATTTGTCTGTACTTGGTGTCTCCATTTCCTCCTCTAGAGTCATGTCTTTGAACTCTCCAGTCCCCCTCAGTTTATGGAGGGGCATCATCAGAGTTTACCAGCAACTTCCACCTTCGTACATCCAATGGCCAACAGTCAGTTCTCATTTTATTGGACCCATCAGTAGGATTTGTATACTTCTCTTCCCTTGATGGACACACTTGTCTTCAAGGGTTCCCTGGATGCTTCTATCCTAGTAAAAGAAGAAGTGAGAGGAGGAAAAAGGGAAGGGGAAGGAAAGCAGATGTTGAGTATTTACTAAAAATCAGATACTGCTCAGTACTTTGTATAAATTACTTCAGTTAGTATTTATAGCAATTCGGTGAGATATGTGCGATTTCTTCAGATTCCACAGATGACAGTCTGTGGATCCATAGAGATTCTGGTCCCTAAAACCATTTTTACACTGAAAGACTATTGGAAAAATAACTGGTTTCACATTTGGAAAAGGCATATTTTTTTCATAAGACTAACTTTTTTTTTTTTTTTAAGTTGTAGGAAGTTTCTCATTCTGTAAAGCCAGAAAATATCTTAAAAGTAATGAGATCGTGTCAGATGAACACAGCAGCTGACCTAAAAAGGGAAACCACTGACCAAAGTTGTCACAATTTAAGCTCAAAAAGAAGAGTAATGATTGTAGAATATAGAAGGGCATTCGATCTGGGTCCACAGTGATCCACAGAAAGTTACAGATAGAAAACATGAATGGGTCTAAAAAGAAGTTGATGAGTATTATTGGTTCATTTATTTCATTTTTAAAAATCAGAAAATTCCTAATGCTAAATAGCTTTTTTTTTTGAAAGACCGTATGTTTGAAGAATTTCAGACCTAATGAAATTCAAGAGTTGCAAATTGAACAGCTTGGTACTCTTCATGTGGATTCAGAATCATTAACATTTGACACATTTTCAGGCATCCATGGCTCTTCAGCGCCTAATTGTGCACATATCTTATAAATACAGTGATATTTTCTATATAACCACAAAACAGTTGTCAAACTCAGAAAACTTGGCCTTAGCACAATATAATTAACACTATTATTAATACATAGTTTATATTAAAATTGTTCTAATTTATCCCAATAATGTCCTTTATAGCAGTTTATTTTTCTGACAGCTTATAATCTCTTGACACACTTTGCACTTAACTGCAATCGCTTTAGTCCCCTTTAACCTGAGACAATTTTTCAGATTTTCATTGTCATTCATGATATTGATATTTTTTGAAAAGAACAATCTTCCTCTCCCCAGATACATGTTAAGAGGTAGTCCCTCTAATACCTGAGGATCATGGCACTTAGTGTCTGTCTGTCTGTCTCTCTACCTGGTATCATGAAGTCTTTTCTTTCTGAGTGTCATGGGGTCTTATTTTCCTACTTCAGGGTCACAAAGCCCCACTTCTCTTGCTGACTACAGGGCAGTTCTGGAGGTGGTGGCAGCTCTCAAGTGTAAAAAGCACAACTGTTACTTTGATGTGTTAAAGAATTGGGCTGTGATGGACCCAAGCCTTAAACTGATGACACAGCCTTTCTTTTTCCTTCAAGTAGATGCTATTTCTTTAGCACTGTTGGGATAGTCTTCCCAGGGAGACACAGATAACTTCTCTTGTGGCCCCTCCACCAAGAGACTCCCACAAGACCCTCGTTGGCACTCCAGAGGGTTCAAGTATCCAGTGGGTTCAGTGTGCTGCTGCCAGATGAGACCCCATCCACCCTATGCAGAGCCTCCACAGCCCTATCATTGATCACAGACATCCACCTCCTTCTCCCCTATACTCATCAACCTTCATGGAGCATGTACATTACACTGCTACAACCAAACAAGTAATATCGACTATATGGGACCTGGGGGAGGAGGGTTTAAGGAAGTCCAGCCTTTATCTCTTGCAGGAATTACAAAGAAGGTGTTAGCACGAGACTTGTCTTCTTTTTTATACGTAGCATAATACCCTCTAGTTCCATCCATGTAGTTGCAAATGGCAAGATTTCATTCTTTTTTATTGCTGAGTGATACTTCATTGTGTATATATGCCACATCTTTTTTATCTATTCATCCATCGATGGACATTTGGTGTGTTTCCATACTTTGGCTGTTATTATTAGTGCTGCTGTAAACATTGGGGTCCACGTGTCCCTTCAGAACAGCACACCTGTATCCCTTGGATAAATACCTAGTAGTGCAGTTGCTGGGTCGTAGGGTAGTTCCATTTTTCATTTTTTGAGGAACCTCCATACTGTTTTCCAGAGTGGCTGCACCAGTTAGCATTACCACCAGCAGTGCAAAAGAGATCCTCTTTCTCGACATCCTTGCCAACATCTGTTGTTGCCTGAGTTGTTAATGTTTGCCATTCTGACAGGGGTGAGGTGGTATCTCACTGTGGTTTTGATTTGTATTCCCTGATGATGAGTGATGTAGAGCATTTTTTCATATGTCAGTTGGCCATCTGGAGAAGTGTCTATTCATGTCTTTTGCCCATTTCTTCACTGGATTATTTTTTACACCACTTTTTAAATCCATTCATCAGTTGATGGACATTTGGGCTCTCTCCGTAGTTTAGCTATCGATAGTACTGCTATAAACATTGGGGTTCTTGTGACCCTTTGAATCTCTAGTTTTGTGTCCTTTGGGTAAATACCTAGGAGTACAATTGCTGGATTTCATGGTAGTTCTCTCTTAACTTCTTTTTGTTTTAATTTTTTAATGTTTTTTTTTTTTATTTAGACAGAGAGAGACAGCATGAACAAGGGAGGGTCAGAGAGAGAGGGAGACACAGAATCCAAAGACAGGCTGCAGGCTCCAGGCTCTGAGCACAGAGCTCAACGCAGGGCTTGAACCCACGAACCACGAGATCATGACCTGAGCCAAAGTCGGACACTTAACCGACTGAGCCACCCAGGAGCCCCTATTTTAACTTCTTGAGGAAACTCCATACTGTTCTCTAGAGTAGCTGCACCAGTTTGCATTCCCAACAACAATGGAAGAGGGGTCCCCTTTCTCCACATCCTCCCAAACATCTGTTGTTTCCTGAGTTAATTGTAGCCATTCTGGCAGGTGTGAGGTGATATATCAGGGTGGTTTTGATTTGTATTTCCCTGATAATGAGTGGTCTTTTAGCATCTTTTCATGTCTGTTAGTCCCTTGTATGTCTCTTTGGGAAAATGTCTGTTCATGTCCTCTGCCCATATTTTAACTGGATTACTTATTTTTCGGTGTTGAGTTTGATAAGTTATTTATAGATTTGGGATACTAACTCTTTATCAGATAGGTCATTTGAAAATATCTAATTTCATAAGCTACCTTTCAGTTTTGTTGATTGTTTCCTTTGCTGTGCAGAAATGAGGTCTCAATGGTTCATTTTTGCTTTTGTTTGCCTTGCCTCAGGAGTCACATCTAGTAAGAAGTTGCTGTGCCTGATGTCAAAGAGGTTGCTCCCAGTGTTCTCCTCTAGGATTTTGATGGTTTCCTGTGTCACATTTAGGTCTTACATCTATTTGAATTTATTTTTGTGTATGTAATAAAGTTGTCCAGTTTCATTCTTCTGCATGTTGTTGTCCAGTTTTCTCAGCACCATTTATTGAAGAGATTGTCTTTTTGCCATTGGATATTCTTTCCTGCTTTGTTGAAAATTAGTTGACCATAGAGTTGTGGGTCCATTTCTGGGGTTTCAACGCTGTCCTATTGATCAATATGTCTACATTTATGCCAGTACCATACTATCCTGATGACTACAGCTTTGTAATATTGCTTGAAGTCTGGAATCATGATGCCTTCAGTTTTGTTTTTCTTTTTCAGTATTGCTTTGGCTATTCACAGTCTTTTGTGGTTCCATAAAAATTTCGGCATTATTTGTTTGAACTCTGTGAAAAATGCTGTTGGCATTTGATAGGGATTGCATTAAATGTAGAGAATGCTGTAAACAGTATAGACATTTTAACAATTGTTCTTCCAGTCCATTAGCATGGAATATACTTCCCTTTCTTGGAGTCCTCTTCAATTTCCTTCATCAGTGTTTTATAGTTTTCAGAGTACAGGTCTTTTACCTCTTTGGTTAGGTTTATTCCTAAGTGTCTTATGGTTTTGGTGCAATTGTAAATGGGATTGATTCCTTGATTTCTCTTTCTGATGCTTCATCATTTGTATATGGAAATACAACAGATTGATTTTATATCCGGGGACTTTGCTGAATTCATTTACTAGTTCTAGCAATTTTTTGTTTTGGGTTTTTAAAAAAGTTTATTTATTTATTTTGAGAGAGAGAGAGAGAGAGAGAGAGAGAGAGAGCGAGCATTCGCTCATGAGCGGAAGAGGGGCAGAGAGAGAAAGAGGAAGAGAGAGAGAATCCCAGGCAGGCTACATATTGTCAGCACAGGGCTTGATCCCACAAACTGTGAAATCATGACCTGAGGTGAAACCAGGAGTCAGATGCCTAACTGACTGAGCCACTCACGCACCACATTTCTAGCAATTGTTTGGTGGAGTATTTTGGGTTTCCTATGTAAAATATGTCATCTGCAATAGTTTAAGTTTGATTTCTTTGCCAATTCAGATGCCTTTTATTTCATTTTGTTGTCTGTCTGAGGCTAGGACTCACAGTATTATGTTAAATAACAATGGTGAGGGTGAACATCCCTGTCTTTTTACTGACTGTAGAGGTAAAGCTATCACTTTGCCCATTGAGGATGATATTAGCTGTGGATATTTCATATATGGCCTTTGTGATGTTGAGGTATGTTCCGTCGATCCCTACTTTGTTGAGGGTTTTTATCAAGAATGGATGCTGCATTTTGTCAAATCCTTTTCTTGCATCTATTGACAGAATCATATTGTTCTTATCTTTTACTAATGTGGTGTATCACATTGATTGATTTGTGGATATTGAACCAACCCTGTAGGCCAAAAATAAATCCCCCTTGACCATGGTGAATAGTTCTTTTCATGTGCTGTTGGATTCAATTTGCTAGCATCTTGTTGAGAAATTTTGCATCCACGTTCATCAGGGGTATTTGCGGGGGACCAGCCCATGCGCCAGAGTCTAAGCGTCCTGAGTAGGGGGTTGGTGTCGGCACAATATCTATAAGAAAGGAGACAGATAAAGTGAATGGTGGCAAGATTGCACTTTACTGTGATGTTTAGGATCTTTATATATCATAGGTGATTACATCATTTTTCTAATGATTACATTGTTTGTTACTTCCAGAAAAATTATTATTTCCATGGTAGCAAAAACAGAAAATCAAAACAGAAATGAGGTACAATACAGAAGATCAAAAAACATAATTCATCACTCAAAATACATCAGCAGGGGTTTGTTTTATGTATATAGTAATATTATTAACCGAAGCTTATGACAAGGCTATTTTTTCTTAAAGGTGAACATAATGATTTACAGGTAAAGTGCCCCTGACTAGGAAGGGAGTTTCAATCTGAAAATTTGCCCACTCACTGAAACTAATTAAAGGTCATAGAAAACTAACTCCAGTCTCTAGTCCATCATGATCAAGAGGTCATGCGCACATTCTCTAAAACAAAGGAAAGCAGGATCCAACAAGCCATATGACACTGTACGCTCAGTCTCCCAGGAGAGTGACTCAATCCCGATCCTCAGCTGAGGGACCTCACTTGCACCAGCGTCACACTTTCCAGACAAGCTGGAGATATACGCGTTCCTCTTGGTGACTTACAGCGGGATCTCAACAGGTCTTTTGGCAGAATGGGCTCCTACAGGTATTGGCTTGTAATTCTCCTTTTTAGTAAGGTCTTAGTATGGTTTTGGAATCAAGGTAATACTGGCATCATAGAATGAGCTTGGAAGTTTCATTTCTATTTTTTTGAATAGTTTAAGAAGAATAGGTATCAACTCTTCTTTAAATGTCTGATAGAACTTCGCTGGGAAGCCATCTGGCCCTGGACTTTTGTTTGTTGGGAGATTTTTGATTACTTATTCAATTACTTTGCTGGTTATGGATCTGTTCAAATTTTCTATTTCTTTGGGGGAGAGAGGGAAATGGGTGATGGGCAGTGAGGAAGGCACTTGTTGGGATGAGCACTGGGTGTTGTATGTAAACAATGGATCATGGGAATCTACACCCAAAACCAAGAGCACAGTGAATACACTATATGTTAGCCAACTTGACAATAAATTATATTTTTAAAAAATTGGTTTAAAAACTTTAAAAAATTTTATTTCTTCCTGTTTCAATTTAACAGTTTGAATGTTTTAAGGAGTTTGTCCATTTCTTCCAGATTGCCCAGTTATTTTGGCATATAATTTTTTGTAATATTCTCATGATTATTTGTATTTCTGTGGTGTTGGTTGTCATCTTTCCTCTTTTATTTGTGATTTTATTTATTATGTTCTTTCTCTTTTCTTTTTGGTAAGAAAGGAGTGTATCAATTTTATTCATGTTTTCAAAGAATCAGCTCTTAGTTTCATTGATCTGTTCTAGTGTGGTTTTGTTTCTTTGTTTCAATATAATTTATTTCTGTTCTAATCTTTATTATTTCCCTTATTCTGTTGTCATTAAGCTTTATTTGAGGCTCCTTTCCTAGTTCCTTTTGGTTAGGTTGTGTATTTGAGACTTTTTTGCTTCTTGATGTAGGCCTGTAGTGCTATATACTTCCCTCTTAGGACCAGGTACCTTTGCTGCATCCCAAAGTGTTTGGATTGTCATGTTTTCATTTTCATTTGCCTCCATGCATTTTTAGATTTCATCTTTAATTTTCTAGTTAACCCATTCATTCTTTAGTAGGATGTTCTTTAACCTCCACGTATTTGGTTCTTTCTGATATTTTTTCCTGTGGTTGACTTCAAGTTTCATGGAGTTGTGGTCTGAAAATATGCACAGTATGATCTCAGTCTTTTTGTACTTGTTGAGGCCTGATTTGTGACTCAGTATTTGATCTGTTCTGGAGAATGTCCCATGAAAAGAATGTGTACTCTGCTGCTTTAGAGGAAATGTTCTGTATATATCTGTTAAGTCTATCTTGTCCAGTGTGACATTCAAAGCCATTGTCTCCTTATTGATTTTCTGCTTAGTTGATCTGTTCATTGCTATAAGTGACATGTTGAACTCCTCTACTATTATTGTATTATTATCAACGAGCTTCTTTATGTTTGTTATTAATTGATTTATACATTTAGATTCTGCCAAGTCGGGGGTATATATATTTATAATTAGATCTTGTTGGATGGGCCTCTTAATTATGATATAATCCCTTCATCTTTTGTTACAGTTTTTGGTTTAAAATCTAGTTTGTCTGATTATACTCTGGAAAAAAACATTACGCTATATGTGAACTAACTAGAATTTAAATAAGTACTTGAAAAAGAATAAAATCTGGTTGGTCTGATATGAGTGTAGCTACTCTATATTTCTTTGACATCCATTAGCATGATAGATGTTTCTTCATCCCATCCCCTCACTTTCAATCTACAGATGTCTTTAGGTCTAAAATGAGTCTCTTGTAGGCAGCATATATATGAGTCCTTTTTTATAATCCATTCTAATGCTCTACGTCTTTTAATTGGAGCATTTAGTCCATATAGCCTGAGTGATTATTGATAAATATGAATTTAGTGCCATTTTGTTACCTGTAAAGTTGGTGTTTCTAATGATGTTCTTTGTTCCTTTCTAGTCTTTGTTGGTTTGGGTGTTACTTTCTCACTCAAAAAGTCTCTTTTAATATTTCTTATAGGGGCTGGGTTAGTGGTTATGAACTCCTTTAGTTTTTGGAATGGGAAACTCTCTCTCTCCTATTTTGAATGACAGACTTGCTGGATAAAGTGTTCTTGCCTACGTATTTTTCTCCTTCAGCACATTGAATATATCCTGCCGGTCCCTTCTTGCCTGCCATATTTCTGTGGAGAACTCTGCTGTGAACCTGATTTGTCTTTCTTTATAGGTTAAGGACTTTTTTTTCCTCCCTTGCTGCTTTCAGGATTCTTTCCTTGTCTGTGTATTTTGTATAATTTAGCATAATATGTCTTGGTGTTGGCCAGCTTTTGTTAATTTTTATGAGAGTTCTCTGTGCCTCCTGGATTTTGATGTCTGTTTCCTTCCCCAGATGAGGGAAATTTTCAGCTATAATTTGCTCAGATAAACCTTTTGCCCCCTTTTCCCTTTCTTCTTCTGGGACTCCTAATGATACTTATGTTATTATATTTCATGTAGTCACTGAGTTTTCTAAGTCTACGTTTGTGATCTTATGCTTTCCTTTCCCTCTTCTTTTCAGCTTCAGTATTTCCCCCCAATTTTATCTTTATCATGTATTCATTCCTCTGCTTCTTCCAACCATGGTGTCATTACCTCCTGTTAGTTTTGCATCTCAGTTATGGCTTTTTTTCTTAATTTCTGCCTGACTACTTTTTAGTTCTTTTATCTGTGCAGTAAGGGACTCCCTGGTGTCTTCTATGCTTTTTCTCAAGCACAGCTAGTATCCTTAAGATTGCTGTGTTAAATTCTTGTTTAGGCTTATTACTTATACCTGTTTTGATTAAATCACTTTCTGTGACCGCTTCTTGTTCCCTCTTTTGGAGTGAATTCCTTCATCTTGTTATTTTTCCTAGGTCATTGGTGTGTGTGTGTGTGTGTGTGTGTGTGTGTGTGTGTGTGTGTGTGTGTAAAGCCTGTTCTGTTTCCTGCTCCTGAGAGTAATGGCTATATTAAGAAGAATCCTGTACTGTCTAAGGCCTGGCACTTCAGGAAGTGTTTCAAAGTGTGTACTCCGCTTTTGTATTTTGGCTGCTATTTCCCTCAGTTGATCCTCTGCAGAGTTTCTCCTTGCCTGAAGTGGGGTTTCTGGACTTTGTCCAGTGTGTGGCATTTTAACCAAGTATGCTTTGGTCTCCTTGTTGAAATAAGTCTGATCCTATTTCCACTAGAGCTGAAGCTTTGTAGCACACTGAGCAGTAGACGTAGACGTGGTGTGTGCAAGGGTTTGTGCAGGTCTTTTGGGATAGGAACTTGCTGCACTGGTTCTCTGGCACACCCGACCTACTTCAGAAGCACCTGCAGAACACAGGGTGCAGGGCATGGTATAAATGGCTCCAGCCTCCCCTGGGGCACTGTATTGCTCTCGAAAGTCTATCAGCAGTGCTGATGGGTGAGGGGGAAAATGGCATTACTCTGGCTCTCTCATCCCTGGAGAGGGGAGGTCATGCCTGCTGATGTTTAGGAAGCCCTCACAGAAGAGTGAACAATCTCTCCTTTGTGTCCCTGGCTTCTGTTAGACCACTGCTTTCATTCTGTGTCCAAGCTGTCTGCCTTCCAGGTAGTACAGGTCTGTGTTTTATCTCAGGTGCATGGCTAGGTTTCAAAACTCTGCATTTTGGAGACTGGCATATTGTGGACTCACATTGATCATCTGGGGGAGGGTCTCACCATGCTGAGAGACATGCTGGTGCTGGTCTGTCCCAGAAATGCAGTTGCAAGATCACACCAGAGGCTCAGACTTTATGGTAAAGCACAGAACGAAGCCAGCCCCAAGGTTTGCTGCCCTCAGCAAGTGTCTCTGCTCCTATGTTAATGGACAGGGTGGCACAGTGGTGCCTGCCAGCATCTTTGTTTCCTGAGAGGCTGTGCGACTTCCCCCAAATGCATTCCAGAAAGGGGATCTGTGTCTGTCCGTTCCCCAGAGGAACCCGGGGGATCCTCATACTATGCGGTTTACTCCAGGGCCTCTGGCTTGTTCCCCACAGGAGCAGCACCACTTCTAAAACTTTGGACTTCGAGCTTCCCTGCTTGTAAAAACTTGGAATAATCAACCACTCTAGTTTACCTAGTCAGTGGTTTTGGAGGAATGTTTCTCTTACGCAATTTCCTGTGTGCCACCTTCTCTGTGTTTCTCTATCTCTGTCTTCCTCCCCTCTTCAAGGTCAAGGCTCCCTCCCATCTGTAGCACCCACAGTTCTTTTCTCCCACGTCATATTTCCACAGCTTCTACCTTCCACAGTGTGGCTTCTTTTCTCCCTCTAGTTCTGCAGTTTGTTCTCTCAGCATTCAGCTCGAACATTGTTGGGTGTTCGCAGTGCTTTGGCATTTAGACACCTGTGTTTGAGGGGCAAGGCAAGCAGAGGACCTCCTACCACTCCACCATCTTAAGTCCTTCGCTGCATGCCCCAGCATTTTCTTTTCTATTTGAACCTTTGTTAAAAAAAAAAAAAAAACAAATCCTCAGAAAAATTGCAACAGCATTACATTTAACACATACATACTTTTCACCTCTATTCACCAATTAGAGTTTGCCATATTTGCTGTGTATATTCATTTAAATTCTTGTGTAGGCTACAGATATTATGACCATTTATTCCAAATATTTTAGCATGTATCGTGGAAGTACAGGGATATTCTCTTATATAATCATAATATAATGATCAAATTAAAAAAATTTAACATTGTTCTACTACTAGTAACTACTACACTGACTGTGTACAAATTTTGCCAATTATAGCAATAATATCCTTTATGGCATTCTTTTATTCTGATTCAGTATCCAGTCCTGAACCTCAGATTACTTTTAGCTGTTGTATTTTTTAGATTCATTTTTTTCTGGAACAGTTCTTCCACCTTCCTCCTTCTTTCATGGTATTGAGAAGTTTTACATGTACATGTCAGTTGTAGTGTGGAATGTCCTTCAATTTTAGCTTCTTTCATCCTTTTCTGAGGTGTTTAATTTTTTCCTCTTGACCATATTCAAGTTACGCATTTTATTTTTTCAGGTTATGCATTTTATATGGTAATATATTAACAATGTTATTTCCTCATCAGTGAATCACATCCAGACACCCATGATGGGTCCCACTGTTAATGGTATTAATTTTTGTTCACCTGGTTAAGGAGGCATTTAAAAAACTCATATGTTGTATCAAATCTCCAAAGCCATATGAAATCTCCAAATTTTAGAGATTTTTAAAGATATCCTTAGGAGTTGTGATGTCCTAAGGATACAAAAGAATACAAGTGTCCCTCAGTGAGTCCCTTCAGGTCCAAAGTTCTCCAGGTTTATAGTTTTGCAGCTGAAAACACTGTAACCCAATTAGTTCTCCAGGAGCTTTGAGGAATGCCAGGTTGTAGATGTAATTGATCATGGGGTGGTGTGAGGGAGCTTCAAGACAAGGAACTGGGGACCTGAGGTGGTGCTGAGTAGTGTAGATGGAGAATGTGGCCTTGAATTGGGGCCATGGAGGACAGTAAAGATACCACTCTGAATACAAAAGATCCTTCCGGTCACATTTCCAACCGCCCAGGTGAATGGTTACACCAGGCAACTCCTAGCACTGAAACGTCTGTGTTTTTCCATGGCACAGTAGCTGAAGATATTCTTTCCCTTTATTAAAAAATCATCTGTGGTATTTTCTATTGACCGAGTTTTATGAGAAAGTAGTGAAAGTGTAGTTTGGTGCCTGCCTAATGCACTGTTGAGTGACAACATTTATAGAAGCTTTGAGAATTTGTAATGAAATAGTAGTATCAATCAATTAAAGCACAAATATAAATTATAACTACAAAAGTAAAATGATATACCTAAGTAGTGTGCAATATGAATTTTCATCTTTGATTCTAAGACATAACATATGTTCAATTATTTCTCTAAACCAGTGTTTTTCAAAGCCTGATTTGTGGACCAATGCTGGTATCAGGATCACCTGGAAAGGTGTTAGAAATTTAATAAAAATTAAAATCTACTGAGTCAGAAACCTAGGAGTTAGGACTCAGAGTCTGTGTTTTCACAGGCCTGACAGTTAAATCACAGTCTGTGATTCTGTTGCAGGCTCAAATTTGAGAATTCTTCCTCTAGACCAGTGGCTCTCAGTCACAGGTGACTTTGCCTTCAGGGCACACTTACCAATATCTGGAGACATTTTTAGTTGTCATAACTGGGATAGAAGATGCTACTGGCATCGAGTTGGTAGAAGCCAGGGGTCCTAAGCATCGTACAAGTGCACAAGACAGCCCTCACCCCATAACAAAGAATTGTCCAGCCTAACATTCCACTGTGCCAAGGTTGAGAAACCCTAACTGGTCAAGAAATTAAACCTCAGTCAGTTTCTGAGGGGTGGAGGGACTTCCTTCTCAATTCTGTAGCCTAATGCCGGGCTTAGATGGACCAGAAGGAAACAGGTTCTTAATCCAGGTGATTACCTTCATTCCAGTGCTCTCTTTGCAGTTTCTTTTGAAGTGATGGGGCAAGGAACCCTTCCATCTCGTCTGTCCCCACAATCCCGAGACTCTCCCATGAGATAATTATCAGAACTTCACAGAATTCAGCCATCCTGAAATGATGTGCTGAGGGCAAGTGGGGCAATGGGTATCCATGCCCTCCCCCATCACCTTCTGTCTCTTTCAGTTACTATCCACTTCCTAGGTCTGGACACTCCTACTTCTCTCTCTCGGTAAACTCACCCATGCTCTCTCCATTATGAATCACTTTGTTTCAACTTGTATAGGGAGATACAAAATCTCTTCATTGTCTGGGGTTTCCAACGGGTTTAGGAAGATCTGCTTTTAGAAACAGTATCAAACCAGGGCACTTGGGTGGCTCAGTCGGTTAAGCATCCAACTTCAGCTCAGGTCATAATCTCATAGTTTGTGGGTTCAAGCCCCGTGTCAGGCTCTGTGCCGACAGCTCACAGCCTGGAGTCTGCTTCAGATTCAGTCTCTCTCTCTGCCCCTCTCCCACTCGTGCTCTGTCTCTCTCTTTGTCTCGAAAAGAAGTAACATCAAAAAAATTTCTTAGAGTCAATATTGAACTATTTTCCCTGGTGTGGGTGTGAGGAGAGGGCAGACAGGCTAACACTAAGTCTTCTTCTTCTTAGCCCTCCCTGCTACATCATGTGTATCATATTGAACCTAACTTCTCCTATGTGCTTATATACATTTAATGTACCTTTAAAGCAGCAATCAGAGGCAAGGATTATCTCTACAGACCTAATGAGCAGAATATACTTGCTGATCACTAAGGAAAAGGCCATGGAAAGAAAGAGCAGTAAGTCATAATACCCAGAGAATATGACCCCTCCCTGGAAGATTTGGCAAGGCTCTACCAATCCATGTACTAGAAGTTCTAGGAGAAGCCATTGGGGGCACCAGGTAGCTGATGAAGGAGCATCACAGAGATCCCGGAAGTGTGGGAGGCTAAATTATGTGGGGGCCACCAAGGAACTTCCCGGGCTGCTTCATACTGATAAATCTAAAGGAATCCCATCTGCAACTCGGGCGCAAGAACTGGGGTGGTCTTGTTGACCAGTCACACAGCTTCCTTGGAGGCCAAACAGTGCCATTCCTTTATTGATTATTTCAATCACAGTTTATGCTTTCTGTCTGCCCAGGCACATCTGCCATGGTCTTCCGTGCAGGGCTGCTTCACAGGGGCACACAGTGCCACTGGTTCCAGCCACCAGGTACGCTGATGTGATGCAGCCTATTACTCATTTTCTGCATCATTTTGTTATTCTTGTCAACGTGAGAATATACGGGGAAGCCGAGTTGGTTTAGAGAGACTGTGTGGGAATAGATGACATGAGTGATAAGGCCCTGGGCCCGGTACTCAGGCATGGTACCTGCCATCCGTAACTCTCCTGTGTAGTCCATCAGGTTCCAGGACACAGGGATCCCCTCAGGCCCCAGCAGGCAGAAGGTGGGGAAGGTCTGGATACAGCGCTCGATGAATCTCTGGCTCCTCTCATTGCCACCAAAGTGCCAGAATTTATTCACCAAGGCAGCATGGGTCACATCCAGGGAAGAGAGTTTAAACATCTCTTGGCAGCTGTGGAGGTCCAGAAGAAAAGCAAAGTTCTTAAATATAAAGGTTTGTGTTTGTTCTTCCCTCTACTGTTTTGAGAGACAGAGGAGGCAGAGGAAATAACAATAACAAGCTTGTGATGACAGGGACAGAAAGTCCACTGCTGTTGGAGCGAGTGAGCAGGAAGCACAGGGTAGGTCGAAGAAGCTGGCAGAAGTTGGATATGTTCCAGATGAGAAATGAAATGGTGTAGGATTGCAAGCAAAGGGGGAATATGGTATGAATTACATTTTAAGAAAAGATCACTCTGACTGTTTTGAAGAATGTTGACTGTAGATGGGCCAGAGTGAAGCGGGGTGAGAAAACGGGAGGCTGACTCAGTATTGAGAGCCGGGAGTAGTGCAGAGTGACTTGTCTCAGACTCACATGGCCTTAGGTTTGCCACCAGTGGGTGGTAAGGTCTTTCCCTCCAGCAGGGAAGGAGCCAGCTTCTTTATTGTCTCAGCCGTCATATAGAGTATGCACTGGGTTTGCTTGACTTGGAAGGATTTAGTGGCTGCAAGATTTTGTATCACCTCATTCAGGCTGGGCTGTGAACCTAGATGGGGTTATAAGGAGAGACAGTGGTTTAATAAGTACAGTGCTGTGGAGAAGCTCTGACTGGAGTAGGACGTGTCAGGGATTTACAGTCAGAGAACCTGGGTTCTGGGCTCAGTGCTGCCGCCGCATGACGAGAGTCAAGTAATCAGGATTTGTCCCATTTCCCCTGTTTTATGTAAGTGAAAACATCCCCAGAAATTCATTAAGCCATTGCTGACAAAGCGAGACTGGAACCAGGTTTTCTGTGCTACATAATCATGTAGTTTTTTAAAAAAATTTTTTTAACATTTATTTATTTTTGAGAGACAGAGAGAGACAGTGTGATCAGGGGAGGGGCAGAGAGAGGGAGACACAGAATCTGAAGCAGGATCCAAGCTGTGAGCTGTCAGCACAGAGCCCAACGCGGGGTTTGAACCCTCAAACCATGAGATCATGACCTGAGCCAAAGTCGGCTGCTTAACCAACTGAGCCACCCAGGCGCCCCTCATGCAGTTTTGATAATTAAAGGAGAGGAGCTTTTTTAAAAGTAGTACCACTATCCATTGTGTGCTTACTGTGTTCCCAGTGTAGTAGATGGTTGCAGTCATGGCCTGTATTTGTCCACATCTCCTGGTATCCATTCCTTGGAATAGTCCTCTCCTGCATTGCATCTGACCTTGGCCATGTGATTTACTTTTTCCAATGGGGAAGAATGAACTTGATGCCGGGAAAAGCTTAAAAGTGCTTGCACATTGGGGCTTGTCCTCTCCTTGTGATCTCAATTACTTGGAAGCCAATACCATACACACAGGTCTCGGCGAGCCTGCTGAGGTCCATGTGCTCCTGTCATGCCATCACCACGGCGGTCAATGCTGACAGCCAGAACCACCACTCAGACCTATGTGACTGTGGCCATGTTAGAGCAATCAGCCCGTAGTCTACCCATCAACTGACTGCAGCTGCGTGAGTAAGCCTGCATGAGACCAGAAGAACTGCCTTGCAAAGCCAAGTCCAAACTTTTGACTCACAGAATTATGAGGTTTGCTATGCAGCAAAAGTCAACTGACACATCCAGGTATTATAGTAAGAAATGCTTATTCAAAATTTCATTTACTCTTTTCAATGCCCCTGTGTTCTGTGAACTATTATTATCCTCATTTTTGTATATGAAGGTCATGGTCTCCAAGAGGATAAGTCATGTGACTAGGATCACATAGCAAGTAACAGGCAGATGCCACCCTAGGGAGTCTGACTCTGGTGGTGGTGGCGGGGGGAGGCATGTCTACAACCATGACAGCTGTCTTTAATGATCTGGGAGGTGCTTTATGGCACAAGTGGTCATTCACATTCCAGGAATAGAAGGCCTTGGGCAAGGCTCTGCTTTGGTACCCAGTTTCGCTAAGGGATCCTGGATTTGTCTACAAAATATGCCATAAATCGTTGGCTATCTGGGAATTCTAATATGGTTCCTTATATGAAGCCCATTCTTTGCAAGCTTTGAAGGTGTTTTTTCTCCCTTTATGAGTGAGTTAAAAAATTGGTAGCGGGCTGAGGGTCTGGAGCTTAGGAGCAGGAGATATGAGTCATAGGGAAAATTGTTCGGACAGAGAAGTGAGTCTGCACACATCCCATTTCTCTTACTTTGGATCTGCAAATGCTGTTTCCAGTTGATGACTTTTGGTGAGCCAAGGCATTTCTGACAGTTCTTGAGGTCCTTGGAGTAGATTTGGTAAGTATTGGTGTAGTGATCCAGATCATCTATCATCTCCTATTATCATTGGGAAAAGGAAAATGAAACAAATTCTTTATATTTCACTATTGCCATACTTTTTTCTAAATTCTATTAGACTGTGAGTTTTTAAAATTGAGATCTAGTTGACACAATGTTACAATAGTTTCAGGTGTACAACATAGTGATTCAACAAATCTGTACTTTATGCTGTGCTCACCACAAGGGTAGCTACCATCTGTTGCCATACAACACTATTAAACCACCACTGACTACATTCCCTATGTTGTGCCTTTTATCCCCATGAGTTTTTCATGCTATAACAGGAAGCCTGTATCTCCCGCTCCCCTCCACCCATTTTGCCCATCCTTCTGCCCTCTTCCTTCTCTGTACTTATGGGTCTGTTTCAGATTCTTGTTTGTTCATTTGTTTTGCTTATTAGGGTCCACATATGAGGGAAATCATATAGTATTTGTTTTTCTCTGTCTGACTTGTTTACTTTGCATAACACCTTCTAGGTCCATCCATTTTGTTACAGATGGCAAGATCTTATTCTTTTTGTGGCTGAGTAATACTCCACTGTGTGTGATTGTCTGTGTGTGTACACACTACATCTTCTTTATCCATTCCTCTATTGGTGGACACTTGGGTTGCCTCCATATCTTGGCTGTTGTAAGTAATGCTAGAAACACAGAGGTGCATACATCTTTTCAAATTTATGTTTTTGTTTTCTTTGGGTAAATACCTGGTAGTAGAATTATTGGGTCATCTTTCTAGTTTTAATTTTTTCTTCTTTTTTTCTATTTTTTTAAATTTTATAGAGACAGTATAAGCAGGGGAGAGGGACGGGGGTGGGGGGAGAGAGAGAGAGAGAGATCGATCTGGACCTTAGCTGAGTCAGACACTTAACTGACTGAGTCACCCAGGTGCCCCTCTATTTTTCATTTATTTTGAGGAACATCCTTACTGTTTTCCACAGGGGTTATACCAATTTACACTTCCACAACAGTACACGAGGGTTCCTTTTTCTCTACATCCTCGCCAACACTTGTTGTTTCTTATCTTTTTGACTGTAGCTATTCTGACAGCTGTAAGGTTATACTTCACTGTGGTTTTGATTTGTACTTCCCTGGTGATTAGTAGTGATGAGCATTGTTCATGATTCTGTTGGCTATGTGTATGTCTTTTTTGGAAAAATATATAATTCAGGTCCTCTGCCTATTTTAAAATTGGATTCTTTGGTATTTGGTATTGAGTTGCATAAGTTCTTCATATATTATGGGTATTAACCCCTTATAGTGAAAAACTGAGGACTTTTCATGTAAGATCAGGAAGAAGACAAGGATGTCCACTCTCACTGCTTTTGTTCAGCACACTACTGGAAGTCCTAACCACAGCAATCCAACAAGAAAAAAAAAAAGGCATCCAGATTGGTAAAGAAGAAATTAAAACTGTCGCTATTTGCAGATATTATGATACTATACAAAGAAAACCCTAAGACTTCACCCACAAGCCATTAAACGTAATAAATGAATTCAGTAAAGTTGCAGGATACAAAACTAACACACAGATATTTGTTTTCTATACACTATTAAGTAATAGAGAAATTAAGAGGGGAGGAGCCAAGATGGCGGAGAGGAAGGGAGCTCTGTAAACTTTGTCTGCCCCATCAGTCGAACTGAGAAGGATATTACTCTCATCTGCAAGAGTGGAAGGAGAAAATACGGACTCCAGAAGGAAGAGAACCTGAAGGATACCTGAGTGAGTGCGAACTGGGGAGATTGGAAAACGGACCAGCCCGAGATGGGCAGGGGAGGTGGCAGCCCCAGCCCAACGCGGGGCAAGCGTGCAGAGCCCGAGAGACAAAGGGAAGAGACAGAAAGACTGAACACGCTCATAGTACTGTCTCTGGGGAAGAGGTAAAGAACGCTTAACCGCGCTTGGAGAGAGAAGCTCACTCCATAGATAACTGCTGGGTAGCCTAAATCCTGAACCCAGGTGGCACAAGGGAAGGAACAGCTTCCAGCCCAGCGCCATCTTGGCAAGGAGTCGGCAACCGCTGCAGCGGCGGTGTCAGGGGTGCTCACTTCGACCTCGGTTTTGGAAGTGGGAGCATGCACCTCATTTCCATGGTGCATCTCACCCCCAGCATTGGCCGCATGAACCCTGAATCCCAGGTGCCAACAGGGAAAAAATAGCCCCCACCTCTGCGTGATCCCTGCAGAGAGTTGGCGGCGGTGGAGACCTGGGTGCGTGCACAAGCTGCAGGAGCTCCCAGCTCATTTCCAGCAGCTCCCAGCGCCACCTCTGGCAACAGCTATGCCCTCATTCCTCCCCCAAAGCTAATGCAATCCCCGCTGGGGGTTGGGTCTGTGACAGTGCGCACATAGCACATACTTCACCTCCTGCTGTGCATCTCCCCTCAGTCAGGGGCAGCCGAAACCCCAGCCTGAGCCAAGACAAACCAATTCCTCCCCCTAAGAAGCCAGCAACCAAAACAAAAACATCTCATCTGTAGTAGCATAAAAAGTGCACGGACTGGAACTTTGAACCAAGGCAAGCCTGGAAAATACAACTCAACCACGCTCAACTGTGGCAAAAGGAGATCGGACTCATTAGAGTAGCCTACAGTTCATAGTTCAGCAGAGCCTGGTGTGCCGCCTATCTAATCTCTGCAGACACCAAGATGGAGCCTCTGAGAGCAGCCTCCAAGAACTCTCACGTCAAACCACGCCTATCCACGAGGGAGAGCTGCTGGTTGTTGTTGTTGTTGTTGTTGTCGTTGTTTTTTGCTTTTTTAATAATTTTTTTGTTTTTTTCTTCATTTTTTTCTTTTTGCCCTTTTCTATATGAATTTTTTATTATTATTACTTTTTTTTACTTAAACTTTTTAAAATTTTTACTCCTCATTTTCCTTTCTCCTTTCTCCCCCATTTTTTTTCTTTTCTTCTTCTTTACCTTCTTGCAATCCAGATATATTCTCCTATATCTCATCCCTACTGTTCAACTTAACTGGTCATACACTTTTAGACTGTCCATTGTCCTTTGTTGTCTCTGACCCCCTTTATTTATTTTTTTCTTTTTTTTCTTTCTTTTTCTTTTTCTTTTCCTCTTTGCGTCTCTTTCCTCTCCATTCTCTTTATTTTCTTCCCCCTGTTAATGTGTTTGTTTGTTTGATTTGTCTGTGCATTTGTGTGTTACTGTTCCCTCTGTGTGTGTCTGTCTGTTTTCCTTCTTAGGGCTACACCAAGAAACAAGCCAAAGTGTGCATGACAGTGAGTCACAAATATTGCTGAGTAGGGAAATAAAATATTCAAAGGCACAACAAGAGAAACTGAGAGACACCATTAAAAGAATATTTCCTGAAACGATAGGCCCTGGACAGTCAATAAGCCTCCTTTAACAGAGAAATATTAATAGGTGCACAGTACACAAGGAGTTTTCTAAAGATGACAAGAGACAGAAAACTAGAAAAAATGACAAAACGAAGGAGCTCTCCCCTGAGGAACCTCCAAGAGAAAGTCACAGCCACAGAACTGCTCAAGGCAGATCTAGACAACATACTGGATCAAAAATTTAAAAAACTTGTCATAAAATTAATAGCTGGGGTTGAGAAAAGCATCAGAGAATCAACTGAGACAATGACTAGGCAATATAATGAGTTAAAAAAGGCTATAGGTGAGGTAAATAGCAAACTGGAGGCAGCCACCTCAAGGATTGATGAGACAGAGAGAAGAATAGGTGAATTAGAAGATATAGTTATAGCAAAAGAGGAAGCTGAAAAAAAGAGAGAGAAATTAATCCAGGAGCAGGAAAAGAGAATTCGAGACCTGGGTGACACAATCAAGCGGAACAACATCTGGCTCATAGGAATTCCTGAAGAGGAAGAGAGA
>NC_043710.1:11255115-11311541 GCF_006229205.1 Suricata suricatta | reverse complement strand
TAGTGCTTAAGAAAAATTGATTCAGTATCTAATGGATAGTTGATACCTGTCACAACACAGCATTTCATATACTGTTAAGTGAAACTGCAATACAATCTAAGTTTATTTTGGGAGTGTTTGCTGTATCATTGGATTTAATGAAATGTTTAGAGGTGCAGTAGGCATGACTTTGAGTAGATAATGAAAGAAAATGCAAAATGCTTATTGATTCATGATGTGGTTTCATCTTAACTTGGGTAAACCGTGCAGTATTTAATACATAGTAGCAAAATATTTACTATCGAAGCTAGAAAAGATGTGAGTTTTTTGTGTGTAATCTTTCATTTATGCATGTGAGAGGGTTGTCTTTTTTTTTTTAATGTTTTTACATTGTAGTACTTGTTTAGCTTGTTGGTGGTGTTTGCTTATTTAATACATTCCGTCAAGGGCAGAAAAAAAAATAAATTAAGGAAACAATTCCCTTTACAACTGCATCAGAAGGAATAAAATACCCAGGAATAAACTTAGGAAGTGGAAGGCTTATACTCTGAAAATTATGACATATTGATGAAAGAAATTGAAGAAGACCCAAAGGGAAAGATATTCCACACTCATGGGGTAGAAGAATTCATATTGTCAGAATTTCCATACTACCCAAAGCAGTATAGGGATTTAGTGCAATCCCAACAAAAATACCAATAGCACTTTTCACAGAACTGAAACAAATAGCCCTAAAATTTGTATAGAACCACAAAGACCCTGAATAGCAAAAGCAGTCTTGAGAAAGAAGAGAAGTAAACTCATGCTTACAAGGTCCATTGTTCTCTGACAAAGCAGGAAAAGTATATCAACATGAAAGGGACAGTCTCTTCAATAAGTGGCATTGGGGAAACTGGACAGTTACATGTAAAAGAATGGAACTGGACCATTTTCTTACTTCACACATAAAGATCCATTCAAAATGTATTTAGAACCAAAGTGTGAGATATACGGTGATATTTTTTAAGTACTGAAATGTTGGTATTTTCATTGGTGCATTATAATTATTCCTGAATCACTTAAATCATGAGGTCAGGAAGAGAGATTCAAGTATTCAATTTATGATGAAAAACTGCAAACAATACTACACTCTACCCACATATTGCATTAAAATTTCAAATCAAACAAAGACAGTTATTCGAAAGCATTCTTCTATACTTCTGGCATTCTCAATGGAAAGACGAGAAAAAACAAGTGATGAGGAAAAGCAAAGCTTCTGTTGCAAGAATAAATCTTACTACAGAACCCATCACCCTGCACACGACAGTGTTAAATTTAGCTATAGATAATTCTGGATTAAAATCTCCGTCTATGCTTAATGAAGCCAAAGATGAAAACCAATTTGAAATGCTTTCTTAAAACAATGCTATAGTTAAACAAACTGTAGTTCCAGAAAAACAAAGAGACCACTTATTTAGGAAGATCCTCTCAAATTATTAAATAACAGATGAGGGGTGCCTGGGTGGCTCAGTTGGTTAAGCGTCCAACTTCTGCTCAGGTCATGATCTCATGGTTTGTGGGTTTGAGCCCCGTGTCAGGCTCTGTGCTGACAGCTCAGAGTCTGGAGCCTGTTAAAGATTCTGTGTCTCCCTCTCTTTCTGACCCTCCCTCACTCATGCTCTGTCCCTCTCTGTATCAAAAATAAATAAACTTTAATAAATAAATAAATAAAGAACAAATGAGATTTTTGGGAAGTAGGAGACACAAGAAAATATTACCACAATTCGGAGCAGAATTCAAAAAAATTTTAGAAAATAGTTGGAAAATGTTGCCCCAAAATACACCAAGTTAGCAAGGATATCCACTAATACATTTTGTTCCTTAAGATCATATTTAAGATAAAAGATGAAATAATATTTTTTCAGTTCAGTTATTACTAATACAAATTTCTTTATATGTTATTTAACCTAGTGGTTTTCAAATCACTTTTTATTTCTATGAAAGGTGTAATATTTGTATTATTACAAATTTATAATTTACTGGGTGTTTAAAAATAAGCTTAGGAATTTTTGTCTTTGAAATGTATTAACTATTTAGTTTCACTAGTTTTTAAATGTTTTTTCCCTCAAAATGCAAATGGCGATTACAGGATTATAAATTTGCTTTTTATAATTGTCCTAAATCAGTGTACTGTCTCACAGCTTCCTATCTTTGCCCTTGGTGTTTTCTCTGTTAGAATGTCTTCTTTTTCTTGTCAGCCTAACAGTATGTACAAAATATGTACAAGATCCAGTGCAGATGAAACTCCCATTGGGAAGTATTTCTGACCTTATCCTGTAACCCCCATCTCCAACCTGCATTGTTGAATCACCTTTCGCTGAGCTATTTCCGGGTTGTACATCTTCCTTCACACCATACTGTAATTTATGTTCTTATTGATCTTTTCTTCCAAGGCTGTGTGCTCCTTGAAGACAGGGACTTGCTTATCATCACACAGTTCATTTCTGTGTCCCTAGGCTGTCACATTGCAGGCACATGGCAGGCACACCGTAAAAGTGAACACAGAGGCATATTCATTCCACATCTGGCACCTTACCTGCTCCTGAGGGCGGATAACCACTGTGTTAAAGTCAGGCCACTTGTCCACTAGAGCCTTCCGGTTGAATGGGTTTCCCTGGTTCATGTGGAAGACGGTCCCGTAAACCTATAACATTCCATGAAAGGGAGAGCTTGTAAGGAAAGGCTGATAAATTGCCTTGTTTGATCAGGACAAGGATCATTTCTATCATGAACTTTTATATTGGAAAAGGGCCCAATAAGGCATCTAGATCAAACAATCTCCATGCACTACATTTTTTTTTTACCTCAAATGGGAAGAGCTTTTTCTCCCTATCCAATATGAATCATACATGCATATAATAAAATGTTTGGACAGATAAAATTTGATTTTATGAATACCACTCTTCATTTTAGGATTTAAAATTCTCTCTTGCAAGACTTTCTTTTGTTCATGCACATAGTCACAATTTTACAAAAATAAAATGATCTGATCCATGTTTTTCCCCACTGAATGCACTGTGAGCATATTTCTATGTTCATAAACAAAAATTTTTAGTTGTTTTATAATGGCTACATAGGATTCCATTGTATGCATGTATCACCGTTCATTTATTTGCCTATTGATGGTCTTTCAGCTGTTTCCAGCTTTTCACTTTTAAATAATTCTTCATAGAGCATGCTTGCACAGAAAACTTTGGGCACCTGATACTCTCAGAATATCCACAAGAGTAGTTGCTGGCTCAAAGGTTGTGCACGTGTTTAAAGCTCCTTCACATAAATGACCATGTTCTTCTCTGGAAGGATTAAATGAACTTGCACCAACAGAGAGAGGGTACAGCATAGTGCTCAGGAGAATGTGTGGTGTGGTCCCGTGGCCTGAGGTCCAAGTCCAGTCTTGGATCCCCCTACCCCCATTCATGTTGTGCGGGCTGTTGAGACAGAGGGAGGAGGGGGAGGAAATGAATGAGATTAAGTCTTGTGGACATTGTGTTTTTGTGGTTTGGGGATTGGAATGCAGCAGCGGATACGAGCAGGTACCTCTTGGCAACTATGAACATGAAGCCTCTGCAGGCACCAGCATGGAAGAAGCCAGTGACCTGAGGTCAGAAAGATGGCAGATGCTTAATAATTTCCACCATGCATCCATGATGACTAAGGACTAGGCCTGTATCTTCCCCTCTTCCAGTCTCCACCCCACATAAACTATTGCTGTCAGACCAAGAGAAGGGGAACAAAAAGATCAGTTGTCTGAATTTATTTTGTTTTCAGCCATGAGTGGTGCCTTGATATAGTAATTCAGCATAATTTGGGAAAATAGAGACATTATCTTTTTACATATTTGCATTTGGGCCCTACACGACTGACTTGCACTATACAATTATCCATTATGGGATCTGAAAATATGTAGAACTGTTACTCTTTGTTATTCCCATGGCCTAATTAATCTTAAAAAATCCTTTCTTTTTTCCTCTTCCATTCAGAACACACCAGACAGCTTCTCAAAATTGACTCAGCTGGAGTTGACACATGCACTACAGTGTATTTAATATCTAGCACTAAGAGGAATGGCTGGACTTTTTCTCAACTGAGACTCAAGTAAGTATTGAGTTTTAGATTATACATCCATTATAAGAACCGCACATATTCTGGATTTCAGTTAGGGGGAAATGGATATCTTTAATATACAAACAGAAATTGAAGGTGCTCTTAGGGCCACCTTATTTTGCCACAGAGATCTTGCAAGAAAGGACATTTGGAATGCACCATTTTCTCAAAAATATTTGGACTCCACTTAACACAAGCAGTAGAGAGAATTTTAAGTGACAAACTTCTTTTTTTTTCTTAATAGTTTACTGTCAAATTGGTTTCCGTTTAACACCCAGTGCTCTTCCCCACAAGTGCCCTCCTCCATCACCATCACCCCCTTCCCCCTTCCCCGTCCCTCTTCAGCCCTCAGTTCTCAGTATTCAATAGTCTCATGGTTTGTGTCCCTCTCTCTCCCCAATTCTCTTTCCCCCTTTCCCTCCCTATGGCCCTCTGTTAGCTTTCTCCTGTTAGACCTATGAGTGCAAACATATGGTATCAGTCCTTCTCTGCCTGACTTATTGAAGTGACAAACTTCTATACTAAATTCATGAGGAAAAATCTTTTGGCCTGAAGAATTTTTAAAAATAACTATTCACCATAAAAATGTCTTAGGCAACTGTTTATAGAGTGTCTAACTGATGTAACCTTCCCACCCCACCAAATCGATTGTCACTCTGTAAGGTTGACTGGATCTTAAGGATTATGAAGTGAAAGGGGTTGAATAGTGGGTAGTAGAGATTAATGGTAGAAGGAATCTACTTATGTGAGTGACTTTAGTTTTAGATCACAGTTGACCCTTGAACAACATGGGGGTTGGGGGGCACTGATCCCCCCTTTACAGCAGAAAATCTGTGTAGAACTTTTGATTACCCCAAAACTTAACTACAAATAGCCTACAGTTGACCAGGAGCCTTACCAATGATTTAAACAGCCGATTAAAATGTACTTTGTATGTTATATACTATATTCTTACAATAAAGTAAGCTAGAGAGAAGATGTTATTAAACAGATTACAAGGAAGAGAAAATCCATTTACAGTACTATACTGTACTTATTGAAAAAAAAATCCAAATATAAGTGAATTCACATATTCAAGGGTCAACTCTAGTCAAAGTAATTTTTTTTTAAGTAGGAACTAAAGAACAGGGTGAGTTATTTCATTATTCTGTTTCTAATAATTGAAAATTAAGCCATGTAATCTATAAATAAAATAATGCTAATATTTTTCTCCTTTATACTGAAAGAAGGGAGTAAAAGAGCTATAAGGGAGTGAAGGAGGCAAATGCATTTATTTACCTAAAATGTATGCATCTTATAGGAATGTCTTATAAAACAGTAAAAATCTAATTTCTATGTCTACAGAGTTTTCAAGGAAAAACTGTCCTCTAAAATACACACAAACACACACGGACCCTAGAGTTGTTCTTGCACAGTTCTGGATATAAATATTTATGTGTACATCTTATTTAATTCTGAGATTTCTGATCAGTTGTAGTAGGTTAAAGGAGACACTAAGAGTAAGCCATAAGATAGCCTGATATGCAGGGAGTTCAGGGAAATAGGGAAACTTAAGTCAAAATAGGAATGGACTTCTTACTAATTTTAGAGAAGACTCCTGATGGTTAACCTCTCACCTGACAAGTGTTCTTTTAAGAAGAACGATTTTAACATTAGTACATAGTCTCAGCCACCTTTGGAGGAACAGTCTGGACAAAATACCAATGTTATTATGGAGGGTTTTTGGGAAAAGATCAAGGGAATACTTTTTGAATCACAGAGCAAAAGCTGGTAAAGTCCCAAGCATACCTGTGTCCATGCCACAGCGTTGCATCTCACTATCTGAGTGATATTGGCTAAATCACCTAACTGAGCTCCATCTTCTCATCAGTGACACAGACATACTAGCAAATACCTTCTAAAGAGGTAATGCAAACTAAGCTAGAGAAAACTTGGACTCGTGCCAGACATAAAACAGAGGCTCAGTGTTAGTCTCTTTGCTTCTTGACTCGGACTGTTTCTATTCCTCACTCTCCACCCTGAATTTTCCACTGCTACCTTTAAGGATTCAGGAAGGCTCTTCCTCAAGGACCTCTCCAGGGTCTGCAGCATCTGGGCACTTTGCAGTGGGAACATCGTGGAAGATACTTTGGCCTAAAGAGAGAACCTGGAAAGAATGAGAAGAAGCTGAAAGAGATTCAGAAACATGAGTAGTAAGTTCTGTTCTAATGGCCAGGTCCCCCTTTATCTGTGTCAGCTTCAGTAAAGTCTTCATTAACTCTAACCAACTCCAAGGAAAGACAAGACTGGTAGAATGCACAGGGGGTGGGAGTTTTCTACATTTTTTAGTTCACTTTCTTACACTCCATGTATTCCAGCCATCTGTTTCATTTAGATTAGCAAGCACATAACATCTTTTGAAATTTCATTGCCATTTAGTTGCAATTAGTGATTCTCCTGACATCACCAGTAATAAGCTGTATAACACTGGGAAAGTTATTTACTCTTTCTGGGCCTTGGTTTCCTCTAATAACCTCAGAAATAAAACTATTTTTCCATCAAAAGTGGCTTATTTAGAAAAATGGCAGAGAATTACAATACCAGATAATGAAGCTATAGAAAATTATAAGCAGGACAAAAAGTGCATTGGTAGAAAGGCAGAGTTCCAAGCAGAGGGACTTTTTCTTGTCTGAGTTGCGGCTGTCTCTCACTGGCTGGGCTGTTGCTCAAGGGAGAAGGAAACCTTTCTTCCTGCCCGGGCGTGAAGTAGTAGCTAGAGTAGAATGGAATTTGGAAGCTGTGAATCATGGGACTCTACCCCCAAAACCAGGAGCAGACTGTATACACTGTATGTTAGCTAACTTGACAATAAATTCTATTTTAAAAAAAAGTAATAAATGGAATTTGGAAGGCACTGTCTTTCTGTTGGGTCTGTAGTGAGTGCAGACAAAAGTTTTATGGCAGGAGCCCCCCTCCCCCCTTGCTGGCTTCCTGACTCCATTCCAAAGGATTCCTTTTATTAATATTCACACTTCAAAGGTGGATGGGATGACAGGACCATCTAACTTACAGATTTTTTTTTGAGGATTAAATGAGTTATTACATTAATGAGTAATAAGTGCTTGGAAGAGTATCTGCCATGGGCTCCTGGCCCAGTCAGTAGAGCATGTGACTCTTGATCTTGGGACCATGTGTTCAAGCTCCACACTGGGCATGGAGCCCACTTTTAACAAAGGGGGATATCTGTCAGATAGAAGCACTGAACACGTTATTTGATTACTCCTCCCCTCCTCCCTCTCCTCTTCCTTTCTGTCTTTTTATGTCCCCTCCTCTTCCTCCTCCACCTCCCTACCTGAGTGAAAGTGCTGTGTATTGCATAATATTTTGCTGTAATCTTTTTAATGTGGACATTTGGGCATGGTCTAAAATATAAACAATTAACCTTTTTAAAAACTTCCAAGCTATATTCCAAGCTGTTATTTTCACCCTATTTTTTTTTTAGCCTTACTCTATCTCAGCCTCACTCTTGCACCTGTGTTGCATATTGTACAGATTACTAGGTAGAAAAAAAAACATTTTTACATATTTGATTCACTGCATGAAATTGGGATTTACCAAAACATTGTATAAAATCCCAACCGCATGAAAAAGCAGAAAGGGCTGTGTCACAGCATTCTAGTTTGGAACTATGATCCCTGGAGGAATACAACGTGTGACTTCTAAGTGAAGGCACCGAGAAGTGTGCAGAGAGGATGTTGCATTAAAACTGGCTGTGTGTGAGAATCCAGTCTCCCGGCCAGAACTGGGTAACTGATTTTGGAACAGCAAGTAGAAAGCTTCTGCTTCTGGTCAAGATAGCATAACAGAGGGTCTGGATTTACTCCTCACCTGAAGGAAAAAAGTGACAAAACTAAACAGTAAATGAAACAACGATGCACAGAGCAAACTACCATCCCCAAGAAAAGGAAAAGAGAAAAGATGAGCTTTAGGATTGCATAGCTTATTGTTTGAAGGCTGCCGCCCAGGGAAATGGAGCCTGACCGGACCACTGGGGTCTCAATGACCAGAGCATTTAGAGGTTAGAGGCCAGTGTGGAACTTGAGAAAGAGACAAAGCAGAGAGTGAGGGTGGGGGGTGGAGAGAAAGAGGGAGAGAGAATAGGGAGGGAAATGGGAAGGAAAATGGAGATAGAGGAGTCTTTTCAACAAATGGTGCTGATTATATTTAAACAGCCGAGATTACTTCTTGATAGACTCCATAGTTGTAAATTTCTAAATGTAGATGTTAGAAGAAAGTCACTCTTGTCTGTACTTATTTGTCTCTCTGCAACTTTCTGCTCCCCAGGTCATTTATCTAAAATTGGTTCCCCACTCCACTTTGGGTGTTTTATGAATGAGAAATTTAAAAAAAGCAGCCCCATAACAACATTTTCACAGGACAGCAGCACCTGGCAAATTCGTGCAATGACCATGATGGAAGGGGATAGAAACGAGTCTATTCCACAGTCATGTTTGAGCATGGACAAAGCAAGAAAGCAGCTTTATCTGCCAAATACCGGCCAAAAACTCTCCTCAGGTAACGAGTGGCTGCCACTTCTTTACCTCTAATTTTTCTGCCTGCTTCATGAACAAAAGTCTCCATAGAATTGCAATGCTTTCTGACAATATTCAAGCCAGAGCAAACCCATGCTTCTTTGAATCCTTCCCCAAATCGTGTGTCAAGTCCCTCCTGACACTGTTACTGAAGTGCATGACATTTCCTTATGGTGTGCTGTCTCTTTTGTTGCAACAGATAATAAATCCAACTTTGCTGGGTTACAGGTGTGTTCTACATGGCCTTTGACTAGAAGTTACTGATAATGTTTATAGCAGCATTATCAATAATAGCCAAACTATGGAGAGAGCCCATATGTCCATCAAGTGCTGGATGGATATAGAAGATGTGGTGTACACACACACACACACACACACACACACACACACACACACTGAAATATTACTCAGCCCTCAAGAAGAATGAAATCTTGTTATTTGCAACGATGCAGATGGAGCTAGAGTATATTATGCTAAGCAAAAGAGAAAGACAATACCACATGATTTCACTCATAGGTAGAATTTAAGAAGCAAAACAGATGAACATCTGGTGTAGGGGGGAGAGAAGAGAGGGAAACAAACCACAGGAGACTCTTAATAATAGAGAGCAACCTGAGGGTTGATGGAGGGAAGTGGGTGAGATGGTTTAGAAGAGAGAGGGCATTAAGGAGGGCACTTGTGATGACCACTGGATAATGTATGTAAGTGATGAATCACTGAACTCTACTCCTGAATTCAGAAGTGGAACCAATATTAGTTTGTATGGAGAAACATATCTAGGTTACAAAGATTTCACTATGTTTTTGGATCTTGCTGCTTTAAGAGGGTGGGCAATGTGTAGATTGTTGAAAATTTTTTTCTATGTGTGTGTCCTCTGTCTCCTTCCCAAATCTCTGTCAATCATTTGAAGAGAAAAAAGCGATGAAATGGCATTATGTGATAAATGTGAAATAACATTATGTCAAAAAAAAAACTATGTACATACCTTAATTTAAAAATACTAAACATTATCTCAGCTTTCAGTGAGTCATAATCTTTTTTTGCCTTGATGTTGATGGCCGCTGACTGATCAGGGTGGTGTTTGCTGAAGGTTGGGGTGGCTGTGACAATTTCTTAAAATAAACAACGGAGTTTACCACATCGATTGACCTCTTCTTTCATGAATAATTTCTCTGTAGTATGTGATGCTGCTTGATGACATTTACCTACAGTCAAGCTTCTTTCTTTCTTTTTTAAAGCTTATTTATTTACTTTGAGGGAGAGAGAGAGAGTGTGCATGTATGCTTGTGAATGGATGAGGGACAGAGAGATAGGGAGAGAGAATCCTGAGCAGGCTCTGCACTGTCAGCAAGGAGCTTGATGTGGGGCTCAATCTCCTGAACCACGAGATCATGACCCGAGCTGAAATCAAGACTTGGTTGCTTAACCCACTGAGCCACTTTTGAACTTCTTTCAAAAGTGGAGTCCATCCCCTCAAACCCTGTTCAGCAATTTAGTTTATGTAATAGCCTAGACTCTTTGTTGTCATTTCAACAGTCTTCACAACATCCTCCCCAATAGTAGATTCCAGCTGAATAAACCAGTCTTTGCTCACCCATAGAAGCAATTCCTCATCCACTAAAGTTTTATCACGAGATTGCAGCAGTTCAGTCCCATCCTCAAGCTCCACTTCTGACTCTAGTTCTCTGGCTCTTTCCACCACATTTGCAGCTACATCCCCCACTGAAGTCTTGAACCTTTCAAAGTCATCCATGAGGATTGGAAACAACTTCTTCTGAACTCCTGTTGATATTCATATTTTGACCACTTCCCATGAATCACCAATATTCTTAATGGCATCCAGAATGAAATTTTTCCAGGTTTTCAATTTGTTTTGCTAGGATCCATCAGAGGAATCACTGTAGCCTTATGCAAAAGCTATAGCCTTATGAAATTGGTATCCTAAATAACAAGAATGAGACTCGTAAGTCAGAATTAGTCCCTGACGTATGGGCTGCTGAATGGATGTTATGTTAGCAGGCATCAAAATAACATTAATCTCATTGTACATGTCCATCAAAGCCCTTGGGGGACTAGGTGCATTGTCAGTGAGCAGTCATATTTTGAAAGGAAACTTTTTTTTTTTCTGAGCAGTAGATATCAACAGTGGCTTAAAATATTCAGCAAACCATGTTTTAAACAGATGTGCTGTCATCTATGCTGTTTTGTTCCATTTATAGAGCACAGCCAGAGTTTTACCATAATTCTCAAGGGTCCTAGGATTTTCAGAATGTAAACGAACATGGGTTTCAAAGTCACCAGTTGTATTAGACCCCTAACAAGACAGTCTGTCCTTTGAAGCTTTGAAGCCAGCCATTGACTTCTCCTCTGTAGCTGGGAAAGTCCCAGGTGGGCATCTTACTCCAAACGAAGGCTATTTCATCTACATTGAAAATCTGTTGTTTAGGGTAGCTACCTTCATTAATATCTTAGCTAGATCTTGTGGATAACTTGCTGCAGCCTCTGTATAAACACTTGTTACTCCCCATTACACTTTGATGTTATGAAGACATTTTCTTTCCTGAAACCTCTTGAAACAACCTCTCTGCTAGCTTCAGACCCTTCTGCCGCTTTACCTCTCTCAGCATTCATAGAGTTGAAGAGAGCCAGGGCCTTGCTCTGAATTAGGCTTTGGCATAAGGGAATGTTGTGGCTGATTTGATCGTCTACCCAGACAACTAAATCTTTGTCCATATCAGCAATAAGGGTGTTTGGCTTTCATGTTGTTCATGTGTTCACTGGGTAGCACTTCGGATTTCCTTCAAGGTCTTTCCCTTTGCGTTTACAACTGGGCTAATTCTTTGGTGGAAGCCTGTCTTGGCTTTTGGTAAGTCTTCCTCACTCAGCTTAATCATGTTTAACTTGTGATTCACAGTGAGAGACGTGTGACTCTTCCTTTCTCTTGGACACTCAGAGTCCATTTTTGGGTTATTTCTTGTCCTAATTTCAATGCTGTTGTCTCAGAGAATAGGGAGGCCCGAGGAGGAGGAGAGAGACAATTCAAGGGCTGTCTGAACACACACGGCATTTATCGATGAAGTTTGTAATCTTACAGGCACACAGTTCATGGCACCCTCCAAACAATTACAAACATAACATCAGAGATCCCTGACCACAGAGAAATGTGACAAATATAGTAATAATGGAAAAGTTTGAGACATTGGTGAAAATTACCAACCTGCGACCCAGAGACACAAAGGAAGCAAATGCTATTGGAAAATGGTGCCAATAGACTTGCTTGATTCAGGGTCACCACAAACATTCAGTTTGAAAAAACACAGTATCTGCAAAGCACAAGGTAAAGCTCAAACAATGTTCGCTTATATTCATCCACTTATTTCTTTTCTGCCTTTAAGTACGGCTACCTTCTTAGGAGTCACATGCAGGGAACAAAACTGCTTACTTGTAATATAACAGGCAGGATTTAATATGGTAATATGTGCAGTGTCTCCTCACATTAAGGGCTCCATTCACCCTCAGCACACACCCTGCTTCCAGAAAGTATCCAAATCTCTCCTCATTCACTTATTAGCTCAGATCAGAGACCTATAAGAATTTTTCATAGTACCTAACAAGTTAGCCTTCACAGAGTAAGCGCCAGATATGTTTCTCAAGTTAAAGTTATTTCTTTCCTTTAAGTATATATGTCATATTCTTTTTTAAAATCATGTTTATTTTGAGAGAGACAGAGACAGAGAGAGACAGAGTGTGAGTGGTGGAGTAGCAGAGAGAAGGAGACACAGAATCTGAAGCAGACTCCACGCTCTGAGCTGTCCGCACAGAGCGTGACGCGGGGCTCGAACCCACGAACCGTGAGATCATGACCTGAGCCAAAGTTGGACGCTTAACCTACTGAGCCACCCAGGCGCCCCCATCATATTCTGATCATAACATAGTATGGGCATTTTGATTTGTCTCATGTAAGTGGAAATGTTGTCACAAAGCAATGACTATCTTTTTTTTGATATGAGTCCCCACCTGGAAAGCTGTCTCCACACCAATCTTCGCAGGTGTCCCCAGGAACAAATGAAGAGGAGCAGACTTCTAGACAATCAAATTTTCTCTGAAGCTGTCAGTCCAGTAAGATCTTTCAGACTGAGTTTAGGTTTGTCTTCTCCAGAGATTGCTGAGCCAAGGCTCATAATGTGGACCTTGAACATAGACAAAGAATTCTGGGTGTCAACTTTTGTGAAATCCTGCCCTTCCTGGCTGCGACTCTTCCTGAAAATTCAGAGGGCTAGTAGTGTTCCACCCCTGCTTATCTTTCCAAAACACCAGGTTGCCCTTTGCTCCCACCAGCCTGGCTATGACTCTGACATCCAAAGCTTTGTGAAACCAACAGGCCAGGTGTTAGAAGGAAGGTCTTGTTGCATAAGCCACACTTTCTGCCTCCCCTTCCCATTCTTAAGGAAATGCGATCAGAGCAAGGTGATAGGAAAGATAGGGATGAGGTCAGATTTGCAGAATCTGGTCTCTCCTTACACATACGCAGAGCAGAAAATGTTTGCATGGAGTGACTAAAGACATTAGGATCCTCCATTTTTGGATAAGTGGTGCCCTCTTCCCTTCCCATTGTGAGGCTGCAGTTAAACATTCCAATGATCCATTGTTCACACTTCCTGGTCTCAGTATTATGGAGGAGGACACTGAGGCACAGTGTGCCTGAATTAGATGGAATTTAAACCCAGAGTCTTCTCACTCTGAAGTATCCTTGACCCCACGTTAGCACTTGCTCTCCCATCCTCAGGGAAGAAAGGAGGATTCATAGGAAAGATGTTTTGAATCTCAGCTCCTCTGTGTGATACTATCAAGCAGGGAAGTTTGCCACTCTCTGGGTCTTTGCCTTCATCACCCTCATCCTTGTTCACCAAGTTAGTGGTTGGTTTTGTTATGAAAGGAAGAAGGGTCATTCCCATCAGAGGAGCAGAGATAGGTGGCTGGTGTCTAGAATTTGAAAAAAGTCTGTATGCTCCTTTAGTCCATGGGCCAGCAGAGCACAGATCTGCACATATTTCTCCCTGCCCTTTCTGGGAGTCTTGATTCCTAGAATACTAATCCTCAATTTTATCTCCTGGTGTTGAAGTCATTAAAATCATTCCTTACTCTTTATCCAAGGCCAAAAGCCACTGAAACGGCTTTGTCACTATTAGCAGAGTGGACCCCTGGGTCTCCGGGGAGTCCACATCTCACAAAGGCTGATTATAACAAAAGAGTATTGTCCCCTGTGCCCCAGTCGCAGAAAACAGACCTCTATGGGCCTCTATCTCTTTCAGCCCCCATAGTCAAGATTTGGGTCTCTACCACCCTCATATCTTTGAAAATTTGAAAAAAATACAGTGAAGTAGAATAAAATAAAATGATGGAAGTAAAATAGAATTTGGAAAATTTACCAAAAAAGTAAAAAGTATAGTAGAAAAAGATTAAAGAAAAATACTTTTAATAAAAATGGAAAACAAAAATAAATTTTTTTCTCTTTCTGTATTCAAGAATAATAAAATAAAAATATTGAATAGAGTGACAAGTAAACAGATTGAAATATGATTGAAATTACATTGGTTTCCCCTGGAAGTTAAGCTATGAAGCACTTGATAGTCCGTAAACTAAGCAGGTGGAGAGACTTAAGTTTCTCAAGAGCAAGGTTGGCCCAGTTGTGCAAGGCTTAGTGTAACAGCTCTGTTCTCCACTAGATGGCGCTGCTTCTCTTACTGGGGTGGATTGTTCTGGTGCTTGTCGGTGTGTATGCGCATGTGTGGGAGGAGTGAAAATGGCGTCTCTAATATCAGAATTCTGTGCTCTCCCCTACCAGCAATCTCGCACCCCTTCTTTATCTCTGGATTCTGTTCACTCCCAGCTTTTACACTGTCTGTGACCAAGCCATCAGCTACCTGGCGGCACCTCCCTCCTGAGTTTTATTTCAGACAGGGCTGTGTTTCCCTACCCCTCACTTCAAAGGGATTGCAGCTTTGACCCCATCAGACCTTCTGGAGGAGGGTCTCACTAAGCAATGGCTGGGTATTGGCTGCACCCAGGAACCTTCGCAGAACTGTGCTGCTGCCAATGCCCAGAGATTGTGGCTGGGTGCCAACCTGCCCCAGAAGGTTTACACGATTGTGTAGCAGCGTTTCAGGGATTATGGCAAGTCACAATACACACCTGGCAGCAGGCTTCGCCCTTAATGTCCTTGTGCCGGTATCAGCAGGGGAACTGCTTCTCCCTGTGTGGCCCAAGGGCCCCTTGGATCTCGCTCTCTGATCCTGGGAACTTGCCCTTCCCACTGGTGCACTGCCAGGTACTGAGCTGCAGTTTCAGACTTTGCACTCCCCCTGTTTATAGAGTCTTAATGGAATTTAAACCCTCTCCTCTCTCCCTTTTTTGTTCAGCTGCTTTTGTACGCTCCCCTCCCCACCCCTGTCTCTATCCTCTCTCTGCAAGCAAAACCACTCCCTGCCCTCATGTCTCCTCTCTCTCCCAGTTCACCTCTCTGCACCACATACCTTCTGAGTTCTGGGGTTCAGGTTGTGCAGATTATTGTGTTAATCCTCAAATCAGTTTTCTAGGTGCGCAGGATGGTTTAGTGTTGATCTGGCTGTATTTCAGGGATGAGAGATGAAGAAAAGAAAACTTCCATGCTGTCCTTCCATCTTCTCACCACCCTTGTATCTTAAACTAGTCTCTTAACTCCTTAAGTTGGTTCCCCAGCTGCCAAGTGTTGTTGTATCAGGTATAAGAATTTTGCATACTCTTCCTTAACTCTTTGGTGGTTATCCTTGCTCTATTGCATGAAAAAAAAACCAGACATATAAATCTTCTCACATACTTTGGGACCAGATACAAGAAGAAAGATTCAGAAGCACTGGCCATCAGTCTCTTTATGTGTTTTCCTCTAGGTGCTGGGTGCTGGCTCAGAGAGAGGACGGTGGGGCCAAACTAACATGGTTGAGATCCCGACTGGCCCCACTTACCTACTGTAGGACCTTGGACAAATTTTTTCCTCTTTCCATGCCTCTGTTCTATCTAGAAAGAGGAGTAAATAATGGCACTTACTCTGTAGGGTCTAGAGAAATAGTAAGTTTTCCCCTTGCTCTGCCACAAGTGACACAATCCATGGGTCTCTTTTTACTGAAGAAGTGCTTATCCAGGCTGGTGGGTTGCCCTGTGCCTACAGATCCTTAATGAGCTCCAGAAAAATGTAGGAGTTGTAGTTTATCCAACCTTTTCTCATAATTAGTGTGGGAACAGTGTTTTTTTCTAGCTGAGAAACTGAAATGAGGTTATATCTTTTATTAATTTAAATATACATAATAATAATAATGGCTTAGACAGAAATTGCTTAGACAAGCTCCTGGTACATGGTAAGTGTATATAAATGTTTTATTAAATAAAGAATTATGGAATACATGCATTATGCATGTACAGATGTTTAGTGGAAATATTCTTTCCTTTACTGTAAACCACTTCAGCTTTCTATAGTCAGCATGTTTAATGTGGAAGGTGAAAAGGGTACTTTGTATCTGCCGACCCGGTAATCCAGTGGAAGGGGTTCAACTGATGTCAATATTGGGACTCTCACCAGTAGAAATGTATATTTCCTTTGCCTGCGACTGAGATTCCTGAAACTAGAACCACTGCACATATATCAGGGGCAGATGCTAGATTGGCACCCAATTGTTATGAATCCAACGTGTAAATTATACTCTGGAAACCTTATAGCTCTGTCCCACCCAATTTGCTAACCGTTCCCTGCCCCGCCTCATGTAATGATAACCTTCAGTCCATGTTGTATCTGTCCTGGTGCTTAATACTAAAATTTACAAGTAATATTTTTGGAATGTATAATATGTGCTAGACATTTCCCCAAGTTGTTCATTTATATTTTCTCATTCATCTGATTCTTGAAAGAAATCTATAGTTTGGGAACTGTCATTTACCCTCATTTTAGAGATAAGGATTCTGTGGCACAGAGAGGTCAAATAATTTTCTCCACCTTACAGAGCTGACACAAGCAGAGCTGGGGTTTTCATGCGGAGTCCAGCTCCACAGTGTACAGGAGAGTACCCCACACTGCCCTACCCCACAGTGTTTATAGTGTTATGGATGTGTTTTATTTTATATTAATAGCTAGTCCTTGGGATGTAGGCTCCCCAAGGGATCTGTATTTCAGTATTTGCATAAATTCCTAGAATAGTCCCTTGCACATAGTAGGTGATCAGTTAGTGTATATTGCTGTTGTTCAAATGAGAAAATTGTGGAGAGTTTAACACGTCTGTTTTGTGCTCCCAGCATGGGGAAAGGACATGAGAAATCCATATGAAAAAGCAGGAGAATTTGTTCTTTTTGACATCACTACTTCCCATTCCTGGAATTTTCTTCAAGGAAAAAAATTTTTTAAGAGATAAGAAAGGAATAAAGGAAAGAAGGAAGAGTAGGAAATAGAGTGGGTGCCCCCACTATACCCTCTCAATGTCTTCCAACTGATAGACCCTCTAGTTTAACTTCTGCAATTAAACAGAAAATTTTGTTTATGGCAGGATGATTATAGGGGTGGAAATTGACCCATTTCAAGAAAGATAACACTGTTCTCACTTTCTTGGGGTTTCTATGAGGGAAAATGCTACCACTATCCAATCTTTCTCTTAAGAACCCCCCCCCCCCAGGATCATATACCCTTAATATCAAATATTCATGTGCATAATGTGGTAACATAATTTTTTAATTTAAATTTTAGTTAATATACAATGCAAAGTTGGTTTGAGGAATAGAACTCGTGATTCATCACTTATATACGACACCCAGTGCTCATCCTAACAACTTCCCTCAGTACCTGTCACCCACCTCGCCCATCTCCCACCTATCTCCCTCCATCAACCCTGTTTGTTCTGTATAATTAAGAGTCTCTTGTGGTTTGTTTCCCTCTCTTCTCTACCCCACCTCCCATTTGTTCATCTCTTTTGTTTCTTCAGTTCCACATATGATAAAATCATATGACTTTTTTCTTTCTCCGATTGACTTATTTGCTTATCATAATACATTCTACCTCCAACCATGTTGTTGCAAATGGCAAGATTTTATTCTTTTTGATGGCTAAGCAATATTCTAACACACACATATTACATTATCTTTATCCATACACACACACACACAAACATATATATATATATATATATATATATATATACACACACACATATATATATATATATATATCACATTTTCTTTATCCATTCATCAGCTGATGGACATTTTGGCTCTCTTCATAGTTTAGCTATTGTTGATAATGCTGCTATAAACATTGGGTGCATGTACCCCTTAAAATACATATTTTGTATCCTTTGGGTAAATACCTAATAGTGCAATTGCTGGATACTAGGGTAGTTCTATTTTTAGTTTTTTGAGGAACTTCTATGCTGTTCTCCAAAGTGACTGCACCAGTTTGCATTCCCACCAACAATGCAATATCCTCACCAAAGCCTGCTATTTTTGTGTTGTTAATTTTAGCCATTCTAAGGTGTGAGGTGGTATCTCATGGTTTTGCTTTGTATTTCCCTGATGATGAGTGATGTTGGATATCTTTTTGTATGTCTGTTATCCATCTGGATGTCTTCTTTGGAAACTCTGTCTTCATGTCTTCTGCCCATTTCTTCACTGGGTTGTTTGTCTTTTTGGGTATTGAGTTTAATAAGTTCTTTATAGATTTTAGATACTAATCCTTTATCAAATGTGTCATTTGCAAATACCTTTCCCACCTTGTAGGCCACCTCTTAGTCTTGTTCATTGTTTCCTTTGTTGTGCAGAAGCTTTTTATCTTGGTGAAGTCCCAATAGTTCATATTTGCTTTTGTTTCCCTTGCCTTCTGCGGTGTGTCTAGTAAGAAGTTGTATCAGCTAAGGTCAAAAAGGTTGCTGCCTGTGTCTCCTCAAGGATTTTGATGGTTTCCTGTCTCATATTTAGGTCTTTCATCTATTTTGAATTTATTTTTGTGTATGGTGTAAGAAAGTGATCCCATTTCATTCCTCTCCATGTCGCCGTCCAGTTTTCCCAACACCATTTGCTGAAGAGTTGGTATTTTTTTTCCATTGGATATTCTTTCCTGCTTTGTTGAAGATTAGTTGACCATATAGTTGTGGGTCCAATTCTGGGTTTTCTGTTCTGTTCCATTTATCTATAGGTCTGTTTATGTGTCAGTACAATACTGTCTTTATGACTACAGATTTGCAATATAGCTTGAAATCCAGAATCATGATGCCTCTAGTTTTGTTGTCTTTTTCAGGATTGCTTTGGCTATTGGGGGCCTTTTGTGGTTCCATACAAATTTTAGGATTGTTTGTTCTGGCTCTGCAAAAAATGCTGATGGTATTTTGACAGGGTTTGCATTAAATGTGTAGATTGCTTTGGGTAGTATAGACATTTTAACAATGTTTGTTCTTCCAATCCAGGACTATGGAATGTTTTTGCATTTCTTTGGGTCATCTATAATTTCTTTCAAAGTGTTCTATAGTTTTCAGAGTACAGACCTTTTACCTCTTTAGTTAGGTTTATTCCTAGGTATCTTACTGGTTTTGGTGTAATTGCAAATGGGATCAATTCTTTGGTTTCTTTTTCTCCTGCTTCATTACTGGTGTATAGAAATGCAACAGGTTTCTGCACATTGATTACTATATCCTATAACTTTGCTGAATTCATGTATCAATTCTGGCAGTTATTTGGTGGAGTCTTTTGGGTTTTCTACATAGAGTATTATGTTGTCTGCAAACAGTCAAAGTTTGGCTTCTTTCTTGCTGATTTATATGCCCTTTATTTCTTTTTGTAGTCTGATTGCTGAGGTTAAGACTTCCAGAACCATATTAAATGATAATGGTGAGAGTGGACATCCTTGTCCTGTTCCTGGCAGTAGGGGAAAGGCTATCAGTTTTCCCCCATTGCAAATGGTATTAGCTGTGGGTCTTTTGTATATGGAATTTATGATGTTGAGGCATGTTCCATCTATTCCTACTTTGTTGTGGGTTTTTATCAAGAATGGATGCTGAATTTTGTCACATGTTTTTTTTCTGCATCCATTTACAGGATCATATGGTTCTTATCCTTCCTTTTATTAATGTGGTGTATCACAATGATTTGTGGATATTGAACCACTCCTGCAGACAAGGAATAAATCCCATTTGATCATGGTGAATAATTCTTTCCATGTACTGTTGGACTTGATTTGATAGTATCTTGTTGAGAATTTTTGCATCCATGTTCATCAGGGATATTGACCTGTGATTCTCCTTTTTAGTAGGGTCTTTGTCTGGCTTTGGAATCAAGGTAGTGCTGGCCTCATAGCATAAGTCTGGAAGTTTTGCTACCATTTCTATTTTTTTGAAAAATTTGAGAAGAATAGGTATTAACTTTCCTAAATGTCTGGTAGAATTCTGCTGGAAAGCCATCTGGCCCAAACTCTTGTTTATTAGATTTTCGAATACTGATTCAATTTCTTTCTGGTTATGGGTCTATTCAAATTCTCTGTTTATTCTTATTTCAGTCTCGTTAGTTTGTGAGTTTCTAGGAATTTGTTTATTTCCTTCAGATTGCCCAGTTTGTTGGCATGTGGTTTTTCATAATATTCTTATAATTGTTTGTATTTCTGTGGTGTTGTGATCTCTCTTTCATTTGTGATTTTACTTATTTGGGTCTTTTCTCTTTTGTTTTTGATAAGTCTTGCTAAGTGCTTATCAATTTCATTTATTCTTTCAAAGAACTGTCCCTTAGTTCTGTTGATCTATTCTGTCATTGCTGTTGTTGTTGTTGTTGTGGTTTCTGTTTCATTTATTTCCGCTCTAATCTTTATTACTTCCCTCCTTCTGCTGACTTCAGGTTTTATTTGCTGTTCCTTTTCTAGCTCCTTTAAGTGTAAGGTCAGGTTTTATATTTGGGACCTTTCTTGCCTTTTGAGGTTGGCCTAAATTGCAATATACTTCCCTCTTAGGACTTCATTTGCTGCATCCCAAGGGGTTTGGACTGTTGAGTTTCCTTTTTCATTTGGATCCATACATTTAAATTTTTCTTCTTTAATTTCCTGGTTAGCTAATTCATTCTATATTAGGATGTTCTTTAACCTCCATACATTTGAGGGCTTTCCAAATTTTTTTCTGTGGTTGACTTCAAGTTTCACAACATTGTGATCCAAAAATATTCAGGTATGATCTTGATTTTTTTACAATTGTTGAGGGCTGATTTGTGACCCAGTAAATGATCTGTTCTGGGGAATGTTCCATGTGCATTTGAGATGAATGTGTATTCTACCTCTTTAGGATGAAGTGTTCTGAATACATATGTTAAGTCCATCTGGTCAAGTGTGTCATTTAAAGACATGTTTTCCTTCTTGATCTTCTGCTTTG
Source organism: Suricata suricatta (assembly GCF_006229205.1). NCBI lineage: Eukaryota > Metazoa > Chordata > Mammalia > Carnivora > Herpestidae > Suricata > Suricata suricatta. Next base: position 11,290,435 of record NC_043710.1, on the reverse strand, counting down.
ATGATCTCTCCATTTCTGGAAGTGGGATGTCGAAGTTTTCTACTATTATTGTATTATTATCAACGAGTTTATTTATATTTCTTATTGAGTTATATATTGGGGTTTCCCACATTGGGAGCATAAATATTTATATCTTCTTGATGAGTGGACCTCTTGGGGAAAGGAGGCAAGATGGCAGAGAAGTAGGGAGTTCTGTATTTTTTGCCCACCCACATCTATCAAACAAAGAAGGACTGAAGCCCCAGTACTCTGATCTGCAAGAGACTGGGGGGAAAAGAGGAGAGTCCACTAAGAAGATAGCCTCATAGCCTTTTGGGTTCCCTGTGTGGTCAATGATCAGTTTCACTTCCTCCACACCTCTGTCACTTCCCTCTTTGTATATGCTCTTCCAACAGCACTGCCTCTACTCTACTCTTTATTTGTAGCTGGAATTTCTGGTTTTATGCTTTTAGACTGTCCTTTGTCTTTTGTTGTTTTTGTCCTTCCCTTTCTTCTTTTCGTTCTTTTTTTCATTTCTTTTCTTTTTTTCCTTTCCCCTTTTGGTTGGCTCGTTTGTTTGATTTGTCTGTACATTTTCATGCTTTGGATCCCTGTGTTTGTCTGCCTGTTTTCCTTTTCAAGGCTATGTCAAGAAACAAGCCAAAGTACACATGGTGGAGAGTCCCAAATATCACTGGGTATGGATATAAAATAATCAAAGGCACAACAAGAGAGACCAACGGACACCATTAAAAGAACACTTCCTGAACAGACAGGCCCTGGACAGTCAATGAACCTTTTTTTTAATAGAGCAGTACTCACAGATGCATAGTGAATAATAAGCTTTTAAAACCGACAGAACACAGAATGCTAGCCAAAATGACGAAATGGAAGAACCCTCCTCTAAAGAAATTCCAGGAAGGAGTCACAGCCACAGAACTGCTCAAAACAGATATAAGCAACATAATTGAGCAAGAATTTAGAACAATTGTTATAAAATTAATCGCTGGACTTGAAAACATAGAAGCCAACAGAGAAGCTATTGATACAAATATTAGGGACCTTCAAAAAGATTGTGATGAGTTAAAAAGTGCTATAAATGAGGTGCATTATAAAATGGCCTCCACTGCATGGATTAAAGAAGCAGAGAGGAGAATAGGTGAATGAGAAGACATAGTTACAGCAAAAGAGGAAGCCGAGAAAAAGAAAGAGAAATTGGTAAAGGTGCACGAAAGGATAATTCGAGACCTGAGTGATACAGTCAAATGGAACAATATCCATATCATAGGAATTCCTGAAGAAGAAGAAAAAGAAAAAGAAAAAGGTCCTGAAGGGGTGATTGATCAAATTATAGCCAAGCACTTCCCCAATCTAGGTAAGGAAATAGACATTGAAATCCAAGGGACGCAATAAACCCCCTTAAGACCTTATACTATGAATCGAACTTCAACATGACATATCATAGTGAAACTGGCAAAATACAAAGGTAAAGAGAATTCGGAAAGCAGCTAGGGATTAAAGGGCCTTAACATACAAAGGGAAACCTATCAGAGTGATTACAGACCTATCTACTGAAACTTGGCAGGCCAGAAAGGAATGGCAGGAAATCTTCAATGTGATGAACAAGAAGAATATGCAGCCACGAATTCTTTATCCAGTGAGCCTGTCATTCAAAATAGAAGGAGAGATAAAGGTTATGCCAATTAAACAAAAATTGAGAGAATTCATGACCACCAAACCAGCCCTACAAGAAATCCTAAGAGGGACTCTATAAGGGAAATGTTGCAAGGAATACAAGGTACCAGATACATGACTACAAGCATGAACCCTACAGAGAACACTATGAATCTAGACCCATATTTTTCAATAATAACACTGAATGTAAATGGACTGAATGCTCCCACCAAACGACCCAGGGTAGCAGAATGGATAAAAAAACAAAACCCATCTATTTGCTGTCTACAAGAGACTCATTTTAGACATGCAGATATCTTCACAATGAAAGTAAGGGGATGGAGAAATATCTATCATGCGACTGGTAGTCAAAGAAAGCCAGAGTAGCCATGCTTATATCGGACAAACTGGACTTCAAAGTAAAGGCAGTAACAAAAGATGAAGAAGGACATTGTATAATAATTACAGGGTCACTCCATCAGGAAAAGCTAACAATTATAAACATCTATGCACTGAATTTGGGAGCACTCAAATACACATAACAATTCATCACAAACATAAGCAATCTTATGATTGCTATTGATCTATTGATCTATTGATAAGAATGTGCTAATTGCAGGGGACTTTAATACTCCACTTACAGCAATGGATAGATCAACCAGACAGAAAATCACTAAAGAAACAATGGACCTGAATGTCACATTGGAACAGATGGGATTGATAGATATATTTAGAACTCTCCATCCTGAAGCTAGGAAATTCACCTTCTTCTTGAGTGCACATGGCACATGCTCCCAGATAGATTCCATACTGGGTCATAAAGTGTCCCTCCATAAATATAAATGAATTGAGATTATACCATGCACACTTTCAGATCACAGTGCTATGAAACCTGAAACCAATCCCAGGAAAAAGTCTGGAAAACCCCCAAAAATGTGGAGGTTAAAAACCACCTTACTAAAGAATGATTGGGCCCATCACGCAATTAGAGAAGAAATAAAAAAATATATGGAAACAAATGAAAATGAAAATACAACAATCCAAACTCTCTGGGATGCAGCAAAGGCAGTCCTAAGAGGAAAGTATATTGCAACTCAGGCCTATTTCAAAAAATTAGGAAAAGCGCAAATTCAAAAATTAACAGTGCGCCTAAAAGAACTAGAAGAGGAATAGCAAGAGCACCCCAAACCCAGCAGAAGAAGAGAAATAATAAACATCAGGGCAGAAATAAACAATATAGAATCCAAAAAAAAAACAAACAGTTGAACAGATCAATGAAACCAAGAGTTGATTTTTTGAAAAAATAAACAAAATTGATAAACCTCTAGCCAGGCTCCTTAGGAAAAAAAAAAGATAGAACACCCAAAGACAAAATCATGAATGAAAATGGATCTGTTACAACCAATATCAGAAAGACAAGAAATCATCAGACATTACTATGAAAAATTGCTCAAACTGGGCAATTTAGAAGAAATGGAAAAATTCCTAAACATACATGCACTACCAAAATTCAAACGGGAAAAGATAGAAAATGTGAACAGAACCATAACCAGTGAAGAAATCAAATCAGTTATCAGAAATCTCCGAATGAATAAGAGTCAAGGGCGAGATGGCTTCCCAGGGGAATTCTACCAGACATTTAAAGCAGAGTTAATACCTATTCTTCTCAAGCTATTTCAAAACATAGAAATAGAAGGAAAACTTCCGAACTCATTCTACAAAGCCAGCATCACTTTAATTCCCAAACCAGACAAAGACCCAACAGAAAAAGAGAACAACAGGCCAATAACCTTAATGCAAAAATAACAAGATACTAGCAAATCGAATTCAACAGCATATAAAAAGTATTATCCATCATGATCAAGTGAAATTCACTCTTGGGTTACAGGGCTGGTTCAGTATTCACAAATTCATCAATGTTATACATCACGTTAACAAAAGAAAAGATAAAAACCATATGATCCTGTCGATAGATGCAGAAAAAGCACTTGACAAAATAGAACATCCTTTCTTAATAAAAACCCTCGACAAAGTCAGGATAGAAGGAACTTCTTTAAACATCATAAAAACCATTTATGAAAAGCCCATAGCTAATATCATCCTCCATGGGGAAAAACTGAGAGCTTTCCCTCTGAGATCAGGAACATGACAGGGATGTCCACTCTCACCACTGTTGTTCAACATAGTGCTGGAAGTCCTAGCAGCAGCAATCAGACAACAAAAGGAAATAAAGGGCATCAATATTGGCAAAGAGGAAGTGAAACTTTCACTTGTCGCCAAACACATGATACTCTACATGGAAAACATGACCAACTCCACCAGACGCCTACTAGAACTGATCCATGAATTTAGCAAAGTCGCAGGATACAAAATCAACATACAGAAATTGGTTGCATATTTATTCACCAATAATGAAGCAACAGAAAGAAAAATCAACAAACTGATTCCATTCACAATTGCACGAAAAACCATAAAATACCTAGGAATAAACCTAACCAAAGATGTAAAAGACCCATACGATGAAAACTATAGAAAGCTAATGAAAGAAATTGAAGAAGACACAAAGAAATGGAAAAAGATTCCATGCTCATGGATCAAAAGATTAAACATTGTTAAAATGTCATTATTACCCAAATCAATGTACACATTCAATGCAATCCCAATCAAAATTGCACCAACATTCTTCTCAAAGCTAGAACAAACTATCCTCAAATTCGTATGGAACCACACACACACACAAAAAAAAACCCGAATAGCCAAAGTCATATTGAGGAAGAAAACCAAAACAGGAGGCATCACAATCCCAGACTTTAGCCTCTACTACAAAACTGTCATCATCAAGACAGTATGGTATTGGCACGAAAACAGACACATAGACCAATGGAATAGAATAGAGAACCCAGAACTGGGCCCACAAATGTATGGCCAATTAATTTTTGACAAAGCAGGAAAGAGTATCCAATGGGAAAAAAAACCCAGCCTCTTTAGCAGGTGGTGCTAGAAGAACTGGACAGCAACATGCAGAAGAATGAAACTAGACCACTTTCTTACACCATACACAAAAATAAACTCAAAATGGATAAAGGACCTGAATGTGAGACAGGAAAGCATCAAAACCCTAGAGGAGAATGCAGGAAACAGCCTCCTTGACCTCAACTGCAGCAGTTTCCTACTCGATACATCCCCAAAGGCAAGGAGGTCAAGAACCAAAATAAACTCTCGGGACCTCATCAAGATAAGAAGCTTCTGCATTGCAAAGGAAACAATCAAGGAAACTAACAGGCAACCAAGGGAATGGGAAAAGATAGTTGCAAATGACATATTGGATAAAGGGCTAGTATCCAAAACCTATAAGGAACTCACCAAACTCCACACCCGAAAAACAAATAACCCCGTGAAGAAATGGGCAGAAGACATGAATAGACACTTCTCCAAAGATGGGCATCCAGATGACCAACAGACAATGAAATGGTGCTCAGCATCACTCATCATCAGGGAAATACAAATCAAAACCACATTGAGATACCACCTCAAGGCAGTCAGATTGGCTAAAATGAACAAATCAAGAGACTATAAATGCTGGTGAGGATGTGGAGAAACGGGCACCCTCCTACAGTGTTCATGGGAATGTATGTAAATTGGCACTCAGGAAAACTGTGGTGGTTCCTCAAAAAACTATCAATAAAACTTTTCTACCACCCAGCAATAGCACTGCTGAGGATTTACCCAAGGGATATAGAAGTGCTGATGCATAGGGGCACATGTACCCCAATGTTCATAGCAGCACTGTCAACAATAGCCAAATCATGGAAAGAGCCTAAATGTCCCTTAACTGATGAATGGATCAAGATGTGATTTATATATACAATGGAATACCAAATGGCAATGAGAAAGAATGAAATCTGCCCATTCATAGCAGCGTGGATGGACCTTGAGGGTGTCACGCTAAGCGAAATAAGTCAGGTGGAGAAGGACAGATACCATATGTTTTCACTCATAGGTCTAACAGGAGAAACCTAACAGAGGACTGTGGGGAACAGAAGGGGGAAAAAGAGTTAGGGAGAAGGAGGGAGGCAAATCATGAGAGACTCTAGAACACTGAAAACAAACTGATGGCTGAAGGAGGAGAGGTTCAGGTGAAGGGGGATGATGGTCATGGAGAAGGGCACTTGTGGGGAAGAGAACTGGGGTTTATATGGAAAATAACTTGACAATAAAGTATAATTTTATAAAAAGGGAAAGAAGTAAGGGGATGGAGAAATATCTATCATGCAACTGGAAGTGAATGGAAAGCCAGGTAGCCATACTTATATCAGATGAATAGACCCCTTAATTATTATATAATGTCCTTCTTCATCCTTTATTACTGTCTTTGGTTTAAAATCTTGTTTTCTGATATAAGTATGGCTTTTCTGGCTTTCTGTTGACATCCATTAGCATGATAGGTGGTTTTCCAACCCTTCACTTTCAACCTGCAGGTGTCTTTAGGTCTATAATGAGTAGCTTGTAGACAGCATATAGATGGATCTTGTTTTTCTTTATCCATTCTGATACCCTGTGCCTTTTGGGTAGAGCTTTTAGTCCATTTGCATTAGTCCACTACATTTAGTCCATTTAGTCTGATACCCTGTGCCTTTGAGTGGAGCTTTTAGTCCAATTCAACAAAGTGATTATTGGAAGATATGAATTAAGTGCCATTGTATTGCCTGTAGAGTTGGCGTTTTGGGTCATGTTATCTGGTCCTTTCTAGTCTTTGTTCCTTTTGCTTTTTTTCCCTCCAAAGAGTCCACCTTACATTTACATGCAGAGCTTGTTTAGTGGTCTCAGATTTCTTTAGTTTTTCTTTGTCTGCGAAACTCTTTATCTCTCCTTCTACTCTGAATGGCAGCCTGTCTAAATCAAGGATTCTTGGCTGCATATTTTCCCCATTCATCCCATTGAATATTTCCTGCCACTCCCTTCAGACTTGACAAATTTCAGTGGACAGGTATGCTGCTAACCTTATGTGTCTACTCTTGTAGGTTAAGGTCCTTTTTTCCCCAAACTGCTTTCACAATTGTCTCTTTATCTTTGTTTATTGAAAGTTTCATTGTGATATATTGTGGCACTGATCTGTTTTTGTTGATTTTGATGGGAGTTTTCTGTGCCTCTTGGACTTGAATGCCTGTTTCCTTCCCCACATTAGGGAAGTTTTCAGCTAATATTTGTTCAAATGATCCTTCTTTCCCTTTTTCCTGTGCTTCTGGGACTCCTGGGATATGGATATTGTTTCATTTTATGGAGTTGCTGAGTTCCCTGAGTCTCCCTTCATTATCTAATAGTATTCTTTCCCTCTTATTTTCAGCTTCAGCATCATTATCATCCATAATTTTATCTTCTATATTACATATTCTCTGATTCCTCATTATGATTACATCCAATCAGTTTTGCATCTCATTTGTAGCATTTTTTATTTCAGCCTGCCTAATTTTTGACTTTGATCTCTGCAGCAAGAGTTTCTATGGTGTGTCCATTTTTGTTTGTTTGCTTATTTGTTTTTGTTTGTTTAGTTTTGAAGCCCAGCCAGTAGTCTTATGACTGTTGTGCTAAATTCTTGTTCAGGGGGATTTGGGTGGTTTCATTGTTTAAGCATCTGACTTTGATTTTGGATCACAGTTCATCTGTTTGAGCCCCACATCAGGTCCCACGCTGATGGTGCAGAACCTGTTTGGGATTCTCTCTCTCTCTCTCTTGCTCTCTCTCTCTCTCTCTCACTCTCTCTCTCTCTCTCTCTCTCTGTGTCTCTCTCTCACTCCCCCTCCCCTGCTTGCTCTCTCTATCTCTCAAAATAAATAAATAAACATTTAAAAATTAATTTTTGTTCAGATATATTGCTTATATCTGTTTTGAACAAGTCCCTGGCTGTGATTTCTTTTTTTTTAAGTTTATTTATTTATTTATTTTTGAGAGTGAGAGAACACATGCAAACAGGGGAGGGACAGAGAGAGAGAATGCTAAGTAAGCTCTGCACTATTAGCACAGAGCCCAACATAAGGCTCAGTTCTAGGAACCATGAGATCATGACCTGAGCCAAATTCAAGAGTCAATTGCTTAACTGAGTGACCCACCAGGTGCCCCCATGATTTCTTCTTAACCTTTCTTTTGGAGAGAATTTTAATGTCTTTTCATTTTAGCTTAGCCTCTGTCTTTAACTTGTATTGAAAGCTTGTTGTTTCCTGCTCCTGAAAGTAACGCTATATTAAAAAGGGATCGTACACTGTACAGAGCCCAGCACTTCAGGAAGTGTTTCTGGTGTATGCTATGCTGTATGTACTCTGCTGTTGTGTTTTGACCACTTATTCCCACTGGCCAGTCTTCTGCAGGGTTCCTCCTTGTAGCAGGTGGGAGTGTTTGGACCTTTAACTAGGTGTGCTTTGATTTGTTTGTTAAAATAAGCCTGGAAAAAAAGGAAAGAAAAGGAAAAAAAACCCAGCCAAATCCCCCTTCCCCGAAAGAGAAAAGGAGAGGAACGAAGAAAACCAAGCAAAACAAAACAAAACAAAACAAAACCCAATAAGCCTGATTCCAAGGGGAAAAAAGAAAAGTGATAGAAAAAGAAAAAGGAAGCCTTACTGAGAGAGAGAGAGAGAGAAAGAGAGAGAGAGAGAGAGAAGGAAATGAAAACACAAACAACAAACTATTAGCTTGATTCCAAAGGGATCAAGATTGGAGAAGCAAGATACCCTCTTCTAAATGTACTCCAGGAAGGGGAATGTTTTTTCCCCACAGGGACCCAAGAGATCCCTACACCATGGTATGCACTCTGAGGCCAGTGGCCTCCTTCTACTCAGGAGTGCACAGCACAGCTTCACTCCAAAGTTGCACACTTCCAAAACCTCAGATTTTGAGATCCACACTTTTACAAAAAACCTGTGACACTCAGTATCTCTGGCTCCCCAGTCCTTGGTCTGGAGAGGTTTTCCTCTTTTGAAAACCTCCCACTATACTCTCTTAGCCCCTCTCTCTTTCTCTCCCTTTTGTCTCTCTAGGGAAAGGGTTCCCTCCCCTCTGCAGCACTGCTGTTTTTCTCTCCCCCAATTCACGTCCATGCTCCTTGCACCTGCCATGTTGTCTCCTTACAAATGTGGTGATCCTTCTGCCAGCCCTAAGATTGATTTCCTGGCTGTTCCAAGTGATCTGACCTCAATATCTGTGTTTGAGGGATGAGGAAAGCCCAGCGTTCCCCTACTTCTCCACCATCTTAGCTCCTCTCTTAACATAATTATTAAACAAAGATCAAAGGGCTACTGTTCAAAGAATCACTTCACAATACCTACTGAACAGGTAGGACACACTTTGGCCCCTAAATTAAATTGAGTCAGAAGTGATGTCACCAAGATGGTGGGATGGGAAGTTTGTGAATTTCCATGTTCCTAAGGATGCATTCAGAGAGGGCAGTTACTTCTGAGAGAAATCTGGAAACTGGCCAAGCAATCTCTACACATTAAGTGAATTAAAAAAGAGTCACATTGAAATGGGTAGGAAGGATTGAGATACTCTTACAATAAACCCTACCCTCAGCATAGCCCCTTACAATCAGGAGGGAATCCCCAACTCTCAGTTTCTGCCTGAGAAGCAAAAGATTTGGACCATATATCTAGTGCCCAGTTTTTAAGGCTGCCACTCAAGCGATGGACCCCCACATCACTTCATTATGAGAGCCATTGTGGCTTGGCGTACATGAATCTCACAGGGCCACAAACAAAGAAGCAATTTTAAAATGGGCGCATGAGCATTTCTTCTAGCTATCCCCGCAGGCTCAGCACAAAAGGAGCAGACAAAATGCCTGTCTTCCAATCTCCCTGGAGGGATTTGACTGCTTACTTTCCCAACTGCTGTCTAACGTTCTGGCTTCTAATCAACCCATATGTGGGAGCTCACTGGGATCTTCCCCAAAACCTAAAAGAGCTAGTGGGTACATGCTCTGCCTTCTCTCCTCAGTTAACCCCACTAATAACACCAGCTTCTCCCTAAAAGGAACTTGTCTACAAATCTAGCACCTCGTCTTCTAAGGCTGCCATATGAGGGACTAGCTTCTAAGTCACCTAGCTGTGGGAGCTGGCAAGGCTCAGTATTCATGAATCCTTCCAGGAATACACAATATAAAGAGGTAATTCTAGAGTTGCAATGACATGGATGAAGCTAGAGTGTATTACAATAAGTGAAATAAGTCAGAGAAAGACAAATACCATATTATTTCACTCATAGGTGGAATTTAAGAAATAAAACAGATGAACATAGGGGAAGGAGGAAAAAAGAGAGTGAAGCAAATTATAAGAGACTCTTAACTATAGAGAACAAACTGAGGGTTGATGAAGGGAGGTGGATGGGGGCTGGGCTAAATAGGCAATGAGTATTAAGGAGGGCACTTGTGATGAGCACTGGGTGATACATGTAAGTGATGAATCGCTAAACTCTGTACACCTGAAACTAGTGTTACCATTTATGTTTACTAAGTGGAGTTTAAATAAAAACTTGAAATTAAAAAAAAGTAGCTTGGAACACCTGAGTGGCTCAGTCAGTTAAGCGTCTGACTTCAACTCAGGTCATGATGTTGTGGTTTGCAAGTTTGGGCCCCACGTCTGGCTCTGTGATGACAGCTCAGAGCAGAAGTCTGCTTCAGATTCTCTCTCTTTCTCTCTCTCTGCCCCTCCCCCAATCGTGCTCTGTCTCTTTCTCTTTCAAAAATAAACCACTAAAAAAAAGAGAGGTGGCTCTAAATAGGTACAAAAGCCTCCCCAGAGGTTATTCTCTCTGGGTAGGCACAGAGGAAATAGACAAAAACACCCAGCTCCTAATTTACTCCTGATAGGCTCTAGATTGCATCATATCTAATATCTTGACTTGCCCAAGTGCTGCCTGGAGATTGGGCTTCAAATTAGCTCACATTGGAAGCTGAAGGAGCTGGTGAACGATAGTTCTTTGGGAGCCTAAACATTCATGTGGGCAATTCCCATGCTGCTGGGATACTGACAGGTCTTGGACACCCTAGTCAAAAGAAAGCCAGAGTAGCCATACTTATATCGGACAAATTGGACTTTAAAGTAAAGGCAGTAACAAAAGATGAGGAGGGATATTATGTAATAATTACAGGGTCTCTCCATCAGAAAGGACTATAATTATAAACACCTACATGCCAAATTCAGGAGCACCCAAATACATAAAACAATCACAAACAGAAACAATCTTATTGATAAGAATGTGCTAATTACAGGGGACTTTAATACTCCACTTACAGCAATGGATAGATCAACCAGACAGAAAATCACTAAGGAAACAATGGACCTGAATGGCACATTGGAACAGATGGAATTGATAGATATATTTAGAACTCTGCATCCTGAAGCTAGGAAATTCACCTTCTTCTTGAGTGCACATGGCACATTCTCCCAGATAGATTCCATACTGGGTCATAAAGTGTCCCTCCATAAATATAAACGAATTGAGATTATACCATGCACACTTTCAGATCACAATGCTACGAAAGTTGAAATCAATCACAAGAAAAGTCTGGAAAACCTCCAAAAATGTAGAGGTTAAAACCACCCTACTAAAGAATTGCCAAGTCCAGCTCCAGCAGGTTCCCCTGAAGGATGGATGGTGTTGGCGAGAGAGAGTGAGAGAGCCTCGAGGTTCTTTCGGATCACCAGGCAGGCATTTCTGCCCTTCTGGCAGGCATCTCTGCTCTGCTGATTCTCAGGCTTTATTTATGGTGAAAGATACAAGGACAAGAAAGAGCAGTAAATGATTTCTCATAGATACTTTTTACAATTTTCTGGGACATGGGTTCTGCAGAAGTTACAAGTTTAGTAGTAATGATTGTCATAGAAAATTAGCTACAGGCACTCATGTTGTCATTGGCATTTTTTTTTTAAAAACCTCAGGTCTAGCCTTAAGGAAGCAACCTTTCATCAAGAGGCAAACAGTATTGTTTAGTAAAGGTCAATTTTTTATGAGTAGGGGCCATTAGGCTGTTTATAACTCTAAGAGAAAGTTCCCAGAAAAACAGGATTTTCAGGAGACATATGCTTGCTCTCACAGTCCCAAAGATGATTGATACATTTTATTGCAGTAGTGACTTTTACAAAGGCATCCAGGCCCAGAAGGTAGTCAGTTATCAGTTAATTGCTTAAGGGAAAATTATATGTTGCTTGCCTTAGTTGCATTAGGGTGTATCTAGTTTACTCATCTTTTCTCTGACCAGGTGCAATCATGCCTCAGGGACAGGGCGAGGGGACAGTCTGCTCCTGACACTAATCAGCAAAGCACTCCGAGGTTTGGTGCCCAAGCAGAAATGAAAGTTTCAAGAGGGTAGATTTGGAGAGCTGTCTGTGGGCAAGAGACCATGCAACTTTCCCACACCCTCACCAGGAATTTTCACTCTACCAGTGAGTTCAGATAGCTTCCAACAAAGAATTATTGGACCAATCAGGCAATTAGAGAAGAAATAAAAAAATGTATGGAAACAAATGAAAACGAAAATACAACAATCCAAACTCTCTGGGCCACAGCAAAGGCATTCCTAAGAGGTAAGTTTATTGCAATCCAGGCCTATTTCAACAAACTAGAAAAAGTGCAAATTTAAAATCTAACAGAGCGCCTAAAGGAACTAGAAGGGGAGCAGCAAAAGCCACCCAAACCCAGCAGAAGAAGAGAAATCATAAAGGTCAGGGCAGAAATAAACAATATAGAATCAAAAAAATAAAAAACAGTTAACAGATCAATGAAACCAAGAGTTTTTTGAAAAAATTAACAAAATTGATAAATCTCTAGCTAGGCTCCTCAGAAAAAAAGAGAGAACACCCAAATAAACAAAATCAAGAAAGAAAATGGATCTATTATAACCAATTCCTCAGAAATACAAGCAATCATCATTACTATGAAAAATTATATGCCAAACAAACTGGACAACCAGCAGAAATGGACAAATTCCAAACACACAAACACACACTACCAAAAGACAAACAGAAAGAAATAGAAATCTCAACAGACCCATAACCAGTGAAAAACTTGTATCGGTTATCAAAGATATCCCAACGAATAAGAGCCCGGTACAAATGGCTTCCCAGGGGAATTCTACCAGACATTTAAAGCAGAGTTAATACCCCTTCTTCTCAAGCTATTCCAAAAACTAGAAATAGAAGGAAAACTTCCGAACTGATTCTATGAAGCCAGCATCAATTTAACTCCCAAAACAGACAGAGACCCAGCAGAAAAAGAGAACTACAGGCTAATATCCTTAATGAATACAGATGCAAAAATAAGAAGATACTAGCAAATTGAGTTCAACAGCATATAAAATGAATTATCGATCATGATCAAGTGGGATTCATTCCTGGGTTACAGGGCTGGTTCAGTATTCACAAATCCATCAATGTGATACATCACGTTAACAAAAGAAAAGATAAAAACCATATGATCCTGTCGATAGATGCAGAAAAAGCACATGGCAAAATATAACATCTTTTCTTAATAAAAACCCTCAAGAAAGTCGGTAAGAAGGAACTTTTTTAAACATCATAAAAACCATTTATGAAGAGCCCATAGCTAATATCATCCTCATTGGGGAAAAATTGAGAGCTTTCCCCCTGAAATCAGGAATACGACAGGGATGTCCACTCTCACCACTTTTGTTTAACATGGTGCTGGAAGTCCTAGCATCAGCAATCAGACAACAAAAGGAAATTAGAGGCATCAGAATCGGCAAAGAAGTCAAGTTTCGCAGATGACATGATACTCTACATGGAAAACATGACCAACTCCACCAAAAGCCTATGAGAACTGATCAATGAATTCAGCAGAGTCACAAGGTACAAAATCAATATACAGAAATCGGTTGCATTTTTATCACCAATAATGAAGCAACAGGAAGAGAAATCAACAAACTGATCCCATTTACAATTGCATGGAAAATTATAAAACACCTAGGAATAAACCTAACCAAAGATGTAAAAGACCTGTACGATGAAAACTATAGAAAACTGATGAAAGGAATTGAAGAAGACACAAAGAAATGGAGAAACATTCCATGCTCATGGATCAGAAGAATAAACATTTTTAAAATGTCATTATTACCCAAAGCAATCTACACGTTCATGCAATCCCAATCAAAATTGCACCAACATTCTTCACAAAGATAGAACAAACTATCCTAAAATTTGTGTGGAACCACAAAAACCCTGAATAGCTAAAGTAATATTGAAGAAGAAAACCAAAACAGGAAGCATTACAATCCCAGACTTTAGCCTCTACTACAAAGCTGTCATCATCAAGACAGTATGCTATTGGCACAAAACCAGACACATAGACCAATGGAATTGAATAGAAAACCCAGAACTGGACCCACAGATTAATCTTTGACAAAGCAGGAAAGAGTATCCAATGGGAAAAAGACAGCCTCTTTAGCAGATGGTGCTTGGAGAATTAGATAGCAACATGCAGAAGAATGAAACTAGACCTTTTCTTACACCATACACAAAAATAAACTCAAAATGGATGAAGGACCTGAATGTGAGACAGGAAAGCATCAAAACCCTAGAGGAGAATGCAGGAAACAGCCTTCTTGACCTCAACTGCAGCAGTTTCCTACTCGATACATCCCCAAAGGCTAGGAGGTCAAGAACCAAAATAAACTATCGGGACCTCATCAAGATAAAAAGCTTCTGCACTGCAAAGGAAACAATCAAGGAAACTAACAGGCAACCAAGGGAATGGGAAAAGATAGTTGCAAATGACACATCAGATTTAGGGCCAGTATCAAAATCTACAAGGAACTCACCAAACTCCACACCCAAAAAACGAATAATCCGGTGAAGAAATAGGCAGAAGACAGAAATAGACACTTCTTCAAAGATGGGCATCCAGATGACCAACAGACAATGAAATGATGCTCAGCGTCACTCATCATCAGGGAAATACAAATCAAAACCACATTGAGATACCACCTCAAGGCAGTCAGATTGGCTAAAATGAACAAATCAAGAGACTATAAATGCTGGTGAGGATGTGGAGAAACGGGCACCCTCCTACACTGTTTGTGGGAATGTAAACTGGTACAGCCGCTTTGGAAAACAGTGTGGAGGATCCTAAAAAAAAAAAAAAACTACCAATAGAACTTCCCACCCAGCAATAGCACTGCTGGGGATTTACCCAAGGGATACAGAAGTGCTGATGCATAGGGGTACATGTACCCCAATGTTCACAGCAGCACTTTCAACAGTAGCCAAATCATGGAAAGAGCCTAAATGTCCATCTCCCGATGAATGGACTAAGATGTGGTTTATATATACAATGGAATACTACCTGGCAATGAGGAAGAATGAAATCTTGCCACTCATAGCAACATGGATGGACCTTGAGGGTGTCATACTAAGCGAAATTAGTCAGGGGGAGGAGGACAGATATCATATGTTTTCACTCATAGGTCTAACAGGAGCCTAAGGGGGGAAAATAATTAGGGAGAGGGAGGAAGACAAATCATGAGATACTCTAGAATGCTGAAAACAAACTGATGGCTGAAGGAGGAGAGGTTCAGGTTAAGGGGTGTGATGGTCATGGAGGAGGACACTTGTGGGGAAGAGCTAGGGTGTTATATGGAAACCAACTTGACAATAAACTATAAATAAGAAAAAAATAACTTAAAGAGGAAAAATAGCTTCATAAACTTATAGCACACAATATAGTTGACAAATATATCCATTATGGATATCCCATAAGGAGAAAATTGAATGAATGGTGCAGAGTGTCTTCAAAAAAATAATGGCTAACATCTTCCCAAACCTGGGGAAAGAATCAAAAAACCAAAAAGGCACCAAAATATTAATCCAAAGAGACCCCTGCCTAGACTCATTATAATTTAATTGTTAAAAACTTAAGGCAAAGAATCTTTTTTGAGAAGCCTGGTTAGAGATTTATGATTTTTTTTCAAAAAATTCAACTCTTGGTTTCATGGATCTGTTCAACTATTTTTTGGAATTCTATGTGATTTATTTCTGCCTTGATCTTTATTGCTTCTCTTCTATTGGCTTTGGGTTGTTCTTGCTGCTCTGCTTCTAGCTCCTTTAGATGTGCCATTAGGTTTTGTATTTGGGATTTTTCTAGTTTTTTGAGATAGGCCTGGATTGCACTGTAGTTTCCTCTTAGGACTGCCTTGCTGCATCCCAAAGAGTTTGGATTGTTGTATTTTCATTTGTTTCTATATATTTTTAAATTTCTTCTCTAGTTGCCTGGTTGACCCATTCATTCTTTAGTAATGTGGTTTTTAACCTGCATGCTTTTGGAGTTTTTCCAGACTTTTACCTGTGATTTCAAGTTTCATAGCATTGTGATCTGAAAGCATGCATGGTAGGACCTCAGTTCTTTTATATTTATTGAGGGCTGCTTTGTGAGCCAGTATGTAATCTATCTTGGAGAATGTACCATATGCACTCAAGAAGAAAGTGAATTCTATAGCTTTGAGATGTAAAGTTCTTTTTAAAAATTTTTTTTTACATTTATTTATTTTTGAGAGACAGAATGTGAACGGGGGAGGGGCAGAGAGAGAAAGGGACACAGAATCTGAAGGAGGCTCCCAGCTCTGAGCAAATGTTCAGCACAGAGCCTGACACAGGGCTTGAACCCACGAAATGGGAGATCATGACCTGAGTCGAAGTCAGACACTCAACCGGCTGAACCACCCAGGCACCCCTGTAGAATTCTAAATATATCTGTCAAGTCCATCTGGTCCAATGTGTCATTCAGGTCCATTGTTTCTTTTCTTTTTTTTTTTTAATTTTTTATTGTCAGGTCCATTGTTTCTTTAGTGATTTTTCTGTCTATTTGATCTATCCATTGCTGTAAGTGGAGTACTAAATTAGCACTGCAATTAGCACATTCTTATCAATAAGATTGCTTATGTTTGTGATTAACTGTTTTATATATTTGGTGCTACCAAATTTTGGTGTTTAGACATTTATAATTGTTAGCTCTTCCTAATGGATAGGCCTATAATTATTAAATAATACCCTCCTTCATCTCTTGTTACTGCCTTTACTTTAAAGTCCAATTTGTCTAAGTATGGCTACTCCAGCTTTCTTTTGACTTCCAGTAGCATGATAGATATTTCTCCATCCCCTCACTTACAATCTAAAGATGACCTCAGGTCTAAAATGAATTTCTTGTAGACAGCAAATAGATGGGTCTTGCTTTTTTTTTTTTTTTATCCGTTCTGATACCCTATGTCTTTTGATTGGAGCATTTAGTCCATTTACATTCAGTGTTATTATTGAAACATATGGGTTTATAGTCATTGTGTTCTCTGTAGGATTCATGGAAACAAGCTAAGTGTCCATTCAGATGAATGAATAAAGGAGATGTGATAAACACACATGCATGCATGCTTGTACACACACACACACACACACACACACACACACACACACATACTGGAATATTATTAAGCTATAAAAAAGAAGGATATCCTGCCATTTGTGACAACATGGATGATTCTGAAGGACATTATGCTAGTGAAATGAGCCAGACAGATAAAGACAAATACTTGATGGTATCACTTATATGTGGAATCTAAAACCAAAACCAAATATTTTTGAAATTTTTAGAAACTCAGAAATAGTAGACTGATTGTTGCCATGGGCTGGGATATGGAAGAAATAGTGAGAGGCTGGTAAAGAGATTCAAACTTTCGATTTTAAAATGAATTGTTCTAAGTATGTAATGTACAGGATGGTGATTATTGTTGAAGATTCCGTGATGTGGCATTGAAATTTCTAAGACATTAGATCTCAGGTGTTATCTCTCTCCCTCCCTCTCCCTCTCTCTCTCTCTCACTCTCTCGCTCTCGCTCTCTCGCTCTCTCTCTGTCTTGCTCTCTCTCCCTTGTGGACTCACAGACACACACAGTAAGTATATGAAGTAATGGAAGTATTAATCAACTTGGTTGTGGAAATCCATTCACAACATGTGTGTGTGTGTCACCACATTTTATTCCTTAAATACACTACAATTTTATGTGTCAATTATGCCTCAGTGAAACTGGCTGGGAGTGAGAGACAGAGAGGGTAAAGGAAAGAGATGAAAATTAGACTACCCTTAAGGTAACACCATATCTTGGCAAAAGTGGTAAGATATGCTTATTGGCAATAACCCCCTTGTAAGATAGGAGAAGCATTAGGGCAGCATGCAAATGAATAAAGAGCATCACTGATATCCAGAAGTGTAGGAAACTAAACAAGAGCAGGGTCCACTATAGGGTGGTCTGGCCATGGCAGCTCTGCTGGACCCAAAGGGGAGTCCATGAGTGGTTTGAGAGCAAGACTGCGGTGGTTGTGTTGACCATTCACACTGTTTCCCAGAGCCCAGAAAACACACACCACTTTAATGCTAACTACAGTTGATTATTTCTCTCCACCCACCCATACACTCCTCCTGCTGCATCAGCCCATCCAACACTGTCCTGTGTTCAGGACTGTTCACAGGGGCCCACAGCGCCACTGGTTCCAGTCACAGGGCATGATAATATGATGCAGGCGGTGACTCAGTTTCTGTATGATTTTGTTGGCTATGACTGTATGGTAATATCCAGGGTAGCCAAGTTTGTCCACAGTGCGGATGTGAACATCCATGATGTGGGTGGAGAGACCCTGGACTCGGTACTTAGGGACAGTACCCCCCATCCGTATCTCTCCTGTCTGATCCATCAGGCTCCAGGACACAGGGGTCCCCTCAGGTCCCAGCAGGCAGAAGGTGGGGAAGGTCCGGATACAGCGCTCAATGAATCTCTGGCTCCTCTCACTGCCACCAAAATGCCAGAATTTATCCACCAAGGCAGCATGGGTCACATCCAGGGAGGAGAGTTTAAACATCTCTTGGTTACTGTTGAGAACAAGGGAAAAGAACACCCCATAATACCACACATACTATGAAGTATTATATTTGTTTTCCCCAAAATTGTTTTCAGACAATGCAAATCAGAGCACAGATAAAGGTGTAGATTCTGCAACTAGATGGCCTGAAATCATAATCTTTTTATAAAAAGGAGACATTAACATAAGTGGGGAGATAACATAGTTCCTCTGTCAAATAATATAAGAACTATCATATAATAAATACCGAGGACCTGTGCCACACACAAAAAATAAGAATTACACAAAAATTAAGCTTTAATTAATGCTGTGTCACTAAGAACCAGTCACTGCTTTGACTCTCCACTTAAGGTGGGAGAACTGACAACACCACTGTCCTACACATAAGAATAGGTGAGCAGAAAATAAACAAGCACCCTCAAAGCATACACTAGCAAACTGCAAAGCCAGAGCTTAGAATCTTGGCATCTTTGAATGTTGGTGTCACTGGTCCTTGGCCACTGTGGGAAAGCTGAAGGCCCGAGAGAGGCAGTGGTGTGAAGTGAAGGCAAGCCGCATGCTACAGAAGCCTGAAGGCTGCGGCAGTGGTGTGAAAGGGCCTCAAGAGGTCTTCTGGAAAGAGCCCACAAGGCGGAGCGAGATCTACAAGTGAGCTCCAGTTATGCCCTTCACCATCCACATGACCTGAGCAAGCTATTTCATAAACTGAACCCATCGTCTGTCAGGAAAATGGGGATAATATCTCCTACCTTGTTTATCTCATGGCATGGACAAGAGAATCATAAGAGATTATAGACTTAGAGGTGTCTTTCACGTGCTAGGTGTAAAGCTTTCCAAGCCATATTAACACACAGAGGGCCACAGGATTGGACATATTCAGATCAAATACCTATATCAGTTTTAATTCTATTCAGGCATCCATGGAAGGAAATGTATAATATGTTTAAATTCTACTTATTGGAAAACCTTTGCTCTGAGAAGTAAATTCACTGAATGTTTATTTATGAAGCAGTGTTTTCTGTTCTGTTCTGGCTACTGAAAACTTATTGGTGAACAATTAATAGTGTCCCCGCTCTTGTGGGGTTTGAAATGTTGCAGGGGAGGACCAAACAGCAAACAGGTCAATAATATACCAAGAAGCTAATTTTGGATAATGATAAGTGCACTGAGGAAAATAAAAATTGGGTTTTGTGATGAAAAATTATGGGAAGGAGTAGTTTTAGGTTGCCCTGAAGAGAACTATCTAAGGAAATGACTTTTGAGAGAGTGAATGGCAAGAAAGAAGCAGTGATGTAAAGATGAGAGGAAAGGACATTTTAAGCAAAGAACAAATGCAGTGGTCCAAAGGCACGTGTGAGTATATAAGAACAAGTCTCAGAAAGAAGCCCAGAGCTGCTGGTGGGAATGAGCAAGAGAGACAAGGTGAAGTCCAAGTGGCGGTGGATGACAGGTCTTACAGGACCCTGAAGGTCCACAATCGGTGTGTGAGCTGAGAAATACTGATGGCTTTTGAGCGGATGTATTAACATAATCCATGTCACATACCAAAAGGGTCATCCTGGAAATGAATTGTAGGGAGGCAAGAGTGAACATAGGGAAAGAAGTTGGGAGGCCACTTCCATACAGAAAGATGAGAGTAATGCAGAGCATCTTTTTTTCAAACTCACATGGCCTTGGATCTGCTAGATTTAAGAGGTAAGTTCTTTGCCTCCAGCAGGGAGGGAATTAGTTTACTTGCTGTCTCAGGCATCATATACAAAATGCCATGATCTTGCTTGACCTTGACCAATTTAGCAGCTGCAACATTTTGTATCACCTCATTCAGGCCAGACTGTGAACCTAGAAAGGGGAAAGGTAAAGTGAGAAGTAATTTCCCATGTAGATACTAAAGACACTTCCCAGCGGAAGTATGCAGAATTTAAAGTCAGATAGCGTTGCTTTGGGTGTTGCCATTAACCATGTGACCACAGCCTAGTCACTCCTTGAGCGACTTCTCTTATGTAAGACAGATAATATTAGAAATACTGACTTTATCACTGTGAAATCAATGGAAAAATGGTATTTAAAAATAGTAGCCAACCTTAAGTGTGCACATACTTCATGCCCAGATATTGGTCTAATACCACATTTAATTCTTCCATTGACACTATGTTTTGGGTACTTCTAATATACTATCCCATTTTACATATAAGGAAACTGAATAACAAGTTACATCTCCTTCTCAAATTATGAAGCAAGTAATAGGTAGAGCAAAGATGCTATTCTAGAGAATCTGATTCTGGAAGGCATGCTCATAACCGTGGTAGTTGTCCTTGTCATCTGGATGTGCTCTGTGGCAAAAGGAGCTGTCATTCTTCTAGGAATGGATGGCCAAATGGGGAACTCTACCCGCACACCTTATCACATTAAGGGATCCTGAATATGTCAGCAAAATATATCATGAATCCTCAGCTAACAAGAAATTCCATTGCTCACTGTTTCTTGTATCAACTTTATAGTTTGCAGTGTTTGAATTCTACTCCACTAGAGAGGTGGTAGCAGTTGATGCAAGGAGCGAACATCAAACTGAGTGTCTGGGGAAAGTAAAGGCTGTAAGGGAATGTGCTCAGGATGAAAAGTGATTCCGCAGGTGTAGACATGACCAGTCACAGGAGCCAGCACGTATCCCAGGTCTCTTACTTACTCTGGATCTGCAAATGTTGCTTCCAGTTGATGACATCTGATGTGCCAAGGAACTCTTGACAGTTTGTGGGACTCTTATAATAGATTTGGTAGGTGTTGGTGTAGTGATCAAAATCATCTGTCATTTCCTGTGTGGTTAGGTAATGTGGAATAAGTCAAATTGATCTATACCCAGTGATGGGAACACTTGGCTTTAGTTCATTATACTGTGCTATTTTATAAACTTATAGGGGTGCCTGGCTGGTTCAGTAGGTTAAGCATCCGACTTCGGCTCAGGTCATGATCTCACAGTTTGTAACTTTGAGCCCTGCATTGGGCTCTGTGTTGACAAGTCAGAGCCTGGAGCCTGCTTCAGGGTCTGTCTCTCCTTCTCTCTCTGACTCTCCTCTGCTCATGCTCTGTCTCTTTCTGTCTCTCAATAAATGAATAAATAGAAATAAATAAATAAATATAAAAGTTGGCACTGAAAATTTATTCTCAAATACAGGCATTGCCATTTGTTCTTTACATTTCCTTAACTCTTCATGTTTATTTTTACTTATTTCTAGGTGTTATTTTTTCTGCTTAGAATGCCTCTGTATTCTCGTCAGGCTGCCAAAAACCTATTTATCTTCAAAATCCAGTTTTGAGGGAATGTCTACTTGGCAGGTGCTCTGATCCTCTCCTTGCACACCCTGACATCAGTGGTTTTAATCATTTCTTGGCTACTGCTGCTTCTATTTTATATGTTGTATGTTCTTGTATGTTTGTATACATTTTTACCCCATGCTGTAATTTATTTGCTTATCTATTTCTTTTCTCTAAGCCATGAGCTTTTTGAGAATAAGGACTTGTTCACCATTATGGAATTCATTTCTATATTTCCTGGGTCTACCACATTGCCAGGTGCATGGTAGGCACATAACAAACCAGAACACAAATCCATGTCTTTCCACATCTGGCATCTTACCTGCTCTTGAGGGCGGATAACCACTGTTGTAAAATCAGGCCACTTGTCCACCACAGCCTTTAACTTGAATGGGTTTCCCTGGTTCATGTGGAAGACAGTCGCATAAACCTGTAGCAATTCAGAAACTCGGGCGTCAGCTTATTAAGAAGGGCTGGTGAAGTGCCTTTTGTGATCAAGACGAGGATTATTTCTGCAGAATCAGGGTGATAGTAGATAAGGCATATGGTTCAAACAACCTTCAGATTCCACTTCATTACTCCAAATAGAAATAGGTTTGGGGGTCAAACAATAGAATATTATATGAATATAGTTAAATATCCAGATAAATAAATAAATTAAAAATCAGGGGTGCCTGGTTGGCTCAAGTTGGTGGAATGTCTGACTCTTGATTTGGGATTAATTATGATCCCAGGGTCATGAGATCAAGCCCGGCAGCAGGCTCCATGCTTAGCTTAAGTCTCTCTCTCTCTCTCTCTCTCTCTCTCTCTCTCTCTCTCTCTCTCTCTCTCTCTCATACTGTCCCTCTTCCCAACCCATGGGAAGTGTTTTATCTTTCCATTTTATTTCACTTATTTACAAATACACATAAAATATTTTAGTGTTTATTTATTTTTGAGAGCAAGAGAGACAAAGCACAAGCAGGGAAGGGGCAGAGAGAGATGGAGACACAGAATTCAAACCAGGCTCCAGGCTCCTAGCTGTCAGTACAGAGCCTGTCATGAGGCTCGAACCCACAGACTGCAGGATCATGACCTGAGCCAAAGTTGGGTACTCAATTGACTGAGCCACCCAGAAGTCCCATACACATACAATTTTTAAGGAATGAAGCTACCTACTATATATTAGTTTAACATGTACCCCTCCCCACCCCACTATACTATGGACATATTTCCATATCAATAACACAAATCTACATAATCATTTTTAATTTTAATATCCATCATATGAAAGAACTCCAATTTTCCTATCTCTTATTGCTGGTTATTTCAGCTTTTTCTAATTTTGTAGTTTAACAGTTTATTCTTCAAGGAACTTTTTTGTATAAATCTTTGCAAATATGTTTATTATTATAAATATTAGAAGGGAAATTTCTAGGTCAAAGATCAACTGCTGCTTAAAGATTTTTTTTCTTACACATATCTCAAAGTTGCTTTCCATAAAAAGTTCAGAGAGTTTTGACCTATTTAATAAGTAGAGACAGAATCGTGTTGAGTTTTTTGCTGACCACAGTCTGTGAGTATCACACATTGAGCAATCTGTTTCATCTTTTCCATCAGCATTTATACAAATGCCAGTGCCATCAAGGACATTGTAGAAGCTGAAAAAGGGAAATTCTCCAAACTGGAAGGGTCCCTGTTGTTGTGAGGAAAGGAAAACCAGCAGTACATACCAGGGTGGACCTTGGGACCAAAGTGCAGTTGGAAACAAGATGCTTCAGCAGATTGTATGGTGAAATGCTAAAGACCAAGGACAAATGAAATGATGACCATTTCCATGACAAAGGATCAAACCTCATCCTGCACTTCCCTACCCTTGCCATGAAAGGTTTATCTCAGACTGAGGAAAAAGAGGAAGAGGCAACTTTGACCCTACTGAATTTTAATAAAATGTTTACACTTCCACCACTGATGGGGCACAACAGAGAAATACAGTTGTAGAATAAGTAAATAAACATTGGAGTTTGGGACCAGTGCCATATATATATATATACACTAGATTAAAAATAAATGGAATCCCTCTTTTTCATGCCCATGGCAGAGTCATGAAGCCAGAACATCGTGATCCAGGTAGCCACTACAAATGGAATGAATGGGAGTTGACATATGTGATAGACCTACTCAGGATCCATTACACGAGATAAACGGTCAGTCCTATAGTCCATGGCAAATCTTTCTCTCACCTGAAACGCTAGTGAGCACTGAGTGAAAATGAGTCTTGGGTTGTACCTTTGTAACATGAATCACCCATACAAATACTCTAGATTTCTACTTATGGGGAAAACTGCATAATCCAAGTCAAGAGAGTGGAAAGCAGAACCATCTGCTCATTAAAGTTGAGGATCTAATATTGATGGTTACTTCACCTCACAATACTGTTGGGCTAAGGATAGTGCCAAGAGCTTTCTCAAAAGAGTTATGATCTACTTAATATAAGAGGAACAATTCCAACCCCAGAAATCTGCCTTATAGAGAATGGAACAAAAAAAATTTAACCCAGAAATCTCCTCATAAGCAGTCTCTCAAGACAAAATATCTCACTCCACAAAGTATCTAACTGACTTACAACCTCCCCTCCTAAAAGAAAAATAAAATAAAATCTCATTGTCTGTAGGATGCATTATTTCATTGTATAGTATTGCCAGTTAGGGCAGTTAAGTGTTAATAGAGACAAATGTTAGGGGATGCCTACCAAAGTAAGTGATTTTAGTTTTAGCATAGTTGATCTGGAGTCTCTATTTCTGACAATAAATAAAGGGCAGAGCAGGTATGTACATATAATCCATATCTAGTAAAGGAAAGTCTGATTATATTATTTTCCCCAAATGCAAGGTCACCCTGGTTAAAAGCAGTAGGTTCCTTTGGAGAAAATTGGGAGGAAGCTAGCATATATTTTTGACAATGTAGTGAGTCTTTCCTCAAGGGCATATATTCTTTCCTTCATTGAAGGGGTTCTGAGTCTATAAAGTGGCTCAAGTATGGGAATTGAGCTTTCATAACTGTTTTTATGATTCCTGTTAGAATTTGGAATTGATGTAAAACATTTGGTGTGGCTGCTGATACTTAGTATTGAAGAAGTGTTGGCTATTAAGTTTATCATATTTTCTTTAATCCTCTCAACAGGTTCCTGATATAATGACAACCCTCTCAAACATTGGAGAATGTCTACCAAAAGTATTTACTTAATGGCTCTACTCATTTTGTATGCAAGAATACTGAGACTCAAGTGTTTAACTTTTGCAATGTTACCAGGAAACGGAATTTGTGGGGTCAAAGCAGACCCTTCCCCCTCCACAGTTGCCCCACACTACCTCAGTAGGAAGGATCATGGGCTCAAGAAGGCAATAAAGACCTGCAGCACAGTCTAGATAATTTCAGGGTTTTTGAAAGTTTAATACCATGTTACACTTAATATGGAAAAACATACGTGGTATGATTTCAATTCTGTTAAAAGCCTTAAAAATATGATCTGCCTTTGTACATGTTCCATGTACACTTGAAAAGAATGTGTATTCTGCTATGGTTGAGGGACATACTCTGTAAATATCAATTAAGTTGGTTCATAGTATTTTCCAGACCTTCTATATAAGTTATAGACTTTCTGCCTATTCTATAAATTACTCAGAGAAGAGTGTCAAAGTCTTTAATTACACCTATGGGTTTACCTGTTTATTCTTTCAGTTCTATCAGTTTTTGTCCTGTGTCCTTTGAGCTTCTATTATTAGAAATATACATTTTCATGTCTTCTCAGTGAATTGATACCTTTATCATAATGCAATGACACTTCTATCCCCAGTAATATTCTAGTCTCTTTGCAACATATATTATTGCCCCCCCAAAGACCCTAAATCTTTGTGTACAAGATCATTGATCTATTTCTGAAACAAAATTTCTGTCCATTCCCTAATTAAACATAATCATTTGAGGTTTGACAAAATAGAAATTGGCCTACTAATTGCAAAGAAGAATCATAATGGTTAACTTTGATCAGGCACTTGATTATTTAGAAAGAATAAATTAAACACGAATGTGGTCAGTCAATTGAGCAATTCTGGAAAATCATCCAGTGTTATATAATGGCACATGGAATGGTACAAAGGGATGTTTTTGGTTCATCGCACAGAAAAGATCATAGTGGATTTAAACCATAGGATTGCCAATCACTAGTGGTGTGATCTCAGTCAAGTCCTACAGCTGAGCTCGTGTTTCCTCTTTGGTTACGTGGCTATGGCAGACTTGCCTTGCAGTGAGGTGAGGTAAACTAAATGAGATGCAAGATGAATGAGTGCCTGGCACAGAGTGTGTGCTCAAAGAATGCTGGTTCTCCTTCCTCCCTCTTTCATAGGCAATTGCTAGTCCTTTTTCTCTCCTTATGTTCCTACTCTCACCTTTAAGGACTCTGGGAGGCTCTTTCTCAAAGATCTCTCTAGCATCTTCAGCATTTGTGGGCCTTGTAAGTGGAACATCTTGGCCTTAACCTAAAGAGAGAATCAAGAATATCAAGGAATGAGAAGTGATGCCAGACATACAAAGACACAAAACAGACTCAAAAGGCAGTTCTAGCTAATGGCCAGGCCTCCATTCCTGCTGTTTTATTAGTGCCCCATTCACTGAACTCCTCACTGACTCCTAGGAAGAATGAAACTGACATAGAGCACAGATCCCTCTTTCTGAAATTATTTTTCAATATTTTCTAAACTTTAAAAATCTTTATGAAATTTTAATTTTAATTTTTATATTACTCAGAATACCAGTAGTTAAGGATGCACTGAGATTACCATATATATTATCTAAACATGTATGAGCATCTTTGAGATTAAGTTTCCATCATGACACAACAGAGTTTGCCACTGAGAAGCTGTATGATGTTTGGCAAGTTACTTAACTCCTCTGTGCCTTCATTTCCTCATCTATAAAATGGTGATGACCATAGTGCCTCTCCCATAAAGTGGTTGTGAGAACCATTTCTTTTGAACAAATGTTTTGATTCCTCTTGAGTAAACATTTGGAAGTGCACTTGCATGGTCATATAGTAAGCATGTGTTTAACTTTATAAAACACTGCCAACATTTTTCCAAAGTGGCTGAACTATTTTATATTCTCTTAGCAGTATATGAGTTCCAATTGCTCCTCATTCTCTCCAGCACGTCCCTTGATGATTTTCTTATGCAGCCACATTCAGAGATAATTGATATAATAGGGAACAGATAAGTTCTCAACAATACTCTTCAGTGGTCAGAGAGAGGATGATGATGTCAGAGTAGGAAGCCTCTAGGCTTGTTTCATCCCAGAAACACAACTAGATGAGTATTCAATCATCCTAAATACCCCAGAAATCGACCTGAAGACTAGCAGAACAAACTCCACAATTAGAGGAGAGAAGAGGCCACCTCAAGGAAAGTAGGAAGTGCAGAGACATGGTTTGCACTTCCATGAATAACGGGTGAAGCAGAAGAGAGGGAGCCAGGATCATGGAGAAAGGCAAGAGAGAGAGGAACACGCAGGGGAATGTACAAGGAGAACATTTCCACAAAGCGATTGGCTTGCAAAATGCAAGGGGCTGATTTTTGTGAGTTCTTGCAACCAGTAGGGCTTAAAGCTTGGAGTTTTAAAGATCAGCAGGCTTGGCAGACGTCATTTCCCTTCCCCATGAATAAACACAAACCTACCTTCAGGAAGCAGCTCACCACAGACAGCAGCTAAGCGGCCTAATATTCCTAACCTGCCCAACACCAAGCTCCTACCTGCTGTGCTGTCAGGAGACTGCCTTTTTCAGTCACGCTGGCCTCATCCTAGAGGTGACAGTCCTCTCCCCCAAAAGACCAGCACAAACCCTGCCCACACCACGTCACCCAACCAGAGAGTTCTGCAGTATCTCAGTTCTGGTAGAGTTGGTGTGGGGTCTCATTTCACAAGTGAACTGGAGAACACCTCGTTAAAATTCACCACAATTAAACCAGGAACCAAACACTGCTCATGCGGGCAAGGAGAACATCTGCAGATGACTGTTCATAAGGATAGAGCAGCCACAATACAACAGCAGAGCACACTCAGCACACACCAGAGACACATCTTGAAGTGCCAAGCCCTGCACGTTACATGACCTCTTCTCTATAAGGCCATTACTTTCAGGAGCAGGAGACATTGCTTGCTTTTTTGACACATAGAAGAACTCAGGGACTTAGATAAAATGCCAAGATGGAAGCATTTATCCCAAATGAAAGAACAAGATAAGGCCACATCCAGGGATCTCAGTGAAGCAGAGATGAGTAATATGGTGATGGAGAATTTAAGGCAACGATTGTAAAGATACTCATTGGGCTTGAGAAAAGAATAGAAGACATCAGGGAGACTTTGCAGGGATAAAAGAGTTAAAAAAAGAATCAATTAGAAGTGAAGAATACAGTAAATGAGATTGGAAGCAGGCTTAATGCAATGAACAGCAGGCTGGAAGAAGCAGACGAATGAATTCTTGACAAAGAAGACAGAATAATATAAAATAATGAAACTGAACAACAGAGAGAAAGAATAATTATGGAACATGAAAGTAGACTTAGGGAATTCAGCAACTCCATCAAATGTAATAACATTGGTATTATAGAAGTTGAAGAAGAAGGAGAAGAGGAGGAGGAAGAGGAAGAGAGACTAAACGACATGCTACTAAACAATGAATGGGATTGGGAAATCAAAGAAGAAAATTTAAAATACATGGAAATAATATAAATGAAACAGGACAGTCCAAAACCTTTGGACTGCAGCAAAAGCAGTCCTATGAGGAAAGTATATAGCAATATGGGCTTACCTCAGGAAGCAAAAACAAAACAAAACAAAACACCAAAAAACCCTCATATAAACAACCTAACCTTACACTTAGGGAGCTAGAAAAAGAACAACAAATGAAGCCTAAAGCCTAAAGCGGAAGGAGTGAAATAATAAAGATTATATCAGAAATAAATGACACAGAAACTAAAAAACAATAGAATATATCAATGAAACAGAGCAGGTTCTTTTCGAACATCAATAAAGTTGATAGGCCTCTAGCCAGACTTATCAACAAGAAAAGAGAAAGGATTCAAATAATATAAAACCACAAATGGAAGAAAAGAAATAACAACCAAAAGCACAGAAATACAAAATATCATAAGAGATTATGAAAAATGATATGCCAACAAATTTGACAACCTGGAAGAAATGGATAAATTTCTACAAACATATAAATTACCAAAACTGAAACAAGAAGGATCAGAAAACTTGAACAAACTAATAACCAGAAAGAAATTGATTCAGTAATCAAAAAACCCCCAACAAACAAAAGTGCAGGGGCAGATGGCATCACAGGTAAATTCTACCAAATATTTATTTATTTAGTTAGTTATTTATTTATAGAGCACGAGTAGCACAGGGGCAGAGGGAGAAGGAGAGAGAGAAAGCCAAGCAGGCTCCACACTCAACAGGGCGCCCCATGCAGGGCTGATCTCAGGACCCTAAGATCATGACATGAGCCAAAATGAAGAGTCAGATGCTTAACCGACTAAGGGTCCCAATCAAATATTTATTTTAAAAATTATTTTAATGTTTATTTATTTTGGAGAGAAAGAGAGACACAGTGTGTGTGTGGGGGTGCATAGCAGAGAGAGCGGGAGACACAGAATTCAAAGCAAGCTCCAGGCTCTGAGCTATCAGCACTCAGCAGGGAGCCCCATGCAGGGCTCAAACTCATAAACCCGAACTATGAGATCCTGACCTGAGCTGAATTCAGATGCTCAACTAACCGAGTCACCCAGGCGACCCTTAAAGAAGAGTTAATTTCTATTTTCCTCAAACTATTCCAAAAAATAGAAAAGGAAGAAAATCTTCCAAATTTATTCTATGAGGTCAACATTACTATGATACCAAAAACAGATAAAGACTGTAGTAATAAAAGAACTGCAGGCCAATATCTCTGATGAACATGGAAGCTCAATAAAATACTAGCAAACAATCCAACAACACATTAAAAAAAAATCATTCACCACGATTTATTCCTGGGCTGCAGGGCTGGTTCAGTATTCATAAGTCAATCAACATGATAAAGCACATTAATAAAAAGAAAGGATAAGAACTATATCATCCTCTCAATAGGTGCAGAAAGAGCATTTAACAAAGTACAGCATCTATTCATGATAAAAACTCTCAACAAAGTAGGTTTAGAGGGAGCATTACCTCAACACACTAAAGGCTATACATGAAAAACCCACAGCTAATGTCATCATCAATGGGGAAAAACTGAAGGCATTACTTTATAGTCAAGGACAAGATAGGGATGTCCACTCTCATTATTGTTATTTAAAATAGTACTGGAAGTCCTAGCCACAGAAATCAAATGACAAAAAGAAATAAAGGCATCCAAATCAGCAAGGAAGAAGTAAAACTTTCTTCATCTTTGCAGATGACATGATACTCTATGTAGAAAATCTGAAAAACTCCAGCAAAACCTGCTGGAACTATACATGAAGTCAGTAAAGTTGCAGCATACAAAATTAATGTACAGAAATCTGTTGCATTTCATACACCAATAATTAAGCAGTAGAAAGAGAAATTAAGGAATCAATCCCATTACAATTGCACCAAAAACAATAAGCTATCTAGGAATAAACACAACTGAAGAGGTGAAGCATGTGTACTCTGAAAACTATGAAACACTGATGACAGAAATTGAAGATGACACAAAGAAATGGGAAAACATTTCAGGCTCCTGAATTGGAAGCACAAACATTGTTAAAATGTTAGTACCCAAGGCAACCGACACACTTAATGCAATCCTTATCAAAATACCACCAGCATTTTTCACAGATCTAGAACAAACAATTCTAAAATTTTTATGGAACCACAACAGACCCTGAATAGCCAAAGCAAAGTTAGAGGCATCACAATTCTGGACTTCAGGCTATATTACAAAGCTGTAATGATGAAAATAGTATGGTCCTGGAATAAAAATAGACACATAGATCAATAAGAAGAATAGAAAACACAGAAATGAACCCACAACTATATAGTCAATGCATCTTCAATAAAGCAGGAAAGAATATCCAGTGGGAAAAAGACAGTCTCTTCAAAAAATGGGTGTTGGGAAAACTGGATAGCAACATGCAGAAGAATGAAACTGGAACACTTTTTACACTATACACAAAAATAAATTCAAAATGGATGAAAGACTTAAATGAATCCTTGAACCCATAAAAATCCTAGAGGAGAACACTGGCAATAACATCTTTGATATCAGCCATAGCAATTTCTTTCTAAATAGACCTCCTTAGGCAGGGGAAACAAAAGCAAAAGTGAACTATTGGGATTTCATCAAAATAAAAAGCTTCTGCACAGAAGGAAAGAACAAAACTAAAAGGCAGCTTATGGAATAGGATGAGATATTTGATGTTTATTTATTTTTGAGAGAGAAAAAGAGAGACAGCACAAGTTGGGGAGGGGAAGAGAGAGGGAGACACAGAATCTGAAGCATGCTCCAGGCTCTGAGCTGTCGGAGCTCCACGCAGAACTCAAATCCACACACCGTGAGATTGTGACCTGAGCCAAAGTCAGATGCTTAACTGACTGAGCCACCCAGGCACCCCGGAGAAGATATTTTCAAATGATATCTATATCTGATAAAGGGCTAATATTCAAAATACATAAAGAACTTAGAAAACTCAAAATCCAGACAATGAACAATCCTATTAAAAAATGGGCAGGTGATATGAATAGACATTCTTCCAAAGAAGATATACATATGGCCAACAAATACATGAAGAGATGCTCAATATCAATAATTATCAGGGAAATGCAAATCAAAACTACAATGATTTTTCACCTCACACCTGTCAGAATGGCAAAACTCAACAACAGAAGAAACAACAGGTGCTGGTGAGGATGTGGACAAAGGGGAGCCCTCTTGCACTGTTGGTGGGAATGCAAACTGGCACAGCCACTCTGGAAAGCAGTAGGGAGGTTCCTCAACAAGTGAAAAATAGAACAACCCTACAAGCCAGTAACTGCACTACTAGGAATTTACCCAAAGAACACAAACATACTAATTCAAAGTGATATATGTATCCTGATGTTTATAGCAGCATTGCCAACAATAGCCAAATTATGGAAACAGACCAAATGTCCATTGACTGCTGAATGGATAAAGAAGAGGTGGTAGATATATAATAGAATATTAATCAGCCATAAAAAATAATGAAATCTTGCCATTTGCAATGATGTAGATGGAGCTAGAGAGTATTGTGCTAAGTGAAATAAGTCAATCAGAGAAAGACAAATACCATATGATGTCACTCATATGAAATTTAAGAATCAAAACAAATGAGCAAAGGGGGAAAGAGAAAGAGAGAGAGTGAAAGAGAGAGTGAGAGACGAACCAAGAAACAGACTCTTGACTATAGAGAACAAACTGATGGTTACCAGGAGGGAAGAAGGGTGGAAGGGGGTGGGTGAAACAGGTGATGAGGATTAAGGAGAGCACTTATTGTGATGAGCACGGGGTGCTGTATGAAAGTGTTGAATCATTATATTGTACAACTAAAACTAATATGTATGTTTACTAACTGGAATTTAAATAAAAACTTAAAAACACACATAAAACACCCTTTAAATATGTAAAGCAAGAAGATTTGTAGAGCTAATTCTCAAGGCAGGCCAAAGGACTGAGATCAAAATGTACTTCCATAAATACAATTCTCTGAGGGACTTACAAAATGGAGTTTTACTGAAGCCCTTGTTCTGCTGGAAAGCAGCAGCAGTTAAAGAAATCCTTCCACCTCCACTGTGTTCCTGGAATGACTTACTGCAAGAAGCTTCCTTCCTCGCATCTGCTTTAATACAACTCATTGATGCCCCACTTGTTTACCTGTGACAAGGCCAGACACGCACCCTCCCAATTCCCAATCTTTGCACTATGAACAATTAGCTGAATTTTGAATCCCCACTGATAAGTCAAAACAAGCCAAATGTTGGTTAAATCTCTCCTCTTCCTGTAGGCTGAGTCAGCATATATCCGCTTCTTAACAGCCCCTTCCAAGAATAGGCTGAACTCAGGGTAAAACATTTTCTAAGCTGTATGGGTCCTGCCCCTTCTACATCCCTCTTTTCCACATTGGATTTTCTCCTGCCCTGTTTACTTTTCATAAATGGTTAAGTTGACTGTTTATTCCTACTAATCCTTCAGCACAGTTAACTAAACTTTAATGAAGTTTCTCCCCTTCACACAGGAGTCTGGACTTTGACCCACCCTTAGCCTGAGCCATCAGATTTTGAATGCAGAAAAACACTCCATGAACTCTGCCTACTCTTCTGTAAAAGAATATCCCTTCTCTGCCTGACCTTTCATCTGTTTGTAGATCTTATTATGGTCTGAGGATTCTCCCAGGTCAAATCGAACTATTATTCATCCATTTATTTATTAACAACTTTCAAGTATATAGTACAATATTAATTATAGTCCCCATACTGTTTAGATCCCCAGAACCTATTTATCTTTTTTTTAAGTTTTTTTTAAGTTTACTTATTTTGAGAGAGAGAGAGAGAGAGAGAGAGAGAGAGAGAGAGAGAGAGAGAGAGAGTTCACATGGGTTCTGTGTCTGAGACACAGTAAAGACTCAATAAGTGTCCATTGAATGATTGAGTGTATGAAGTATTTCTATCACTATAACCATCTAATTAGTCTCTCCACTTACTAGGAGCAAAAACTCATTCATTCATTCAACAGATACCTATAGAAGGCCTACTATGTGCTGGGCATGCAAGCTTGTACCAGATACTTCTTTAGAAAAGGCTCAGGCCAGAATAGACTCAGCTGTGCTGTATCTTGGAAGGTGTCAAGTAGAAATATAACTTGAAGATTAATCTGATGTTAGCTAGAAGCAGCTCAAGGGGCACCTGGGTGGGCTCGGTTGGTTAAGTGGCTGACTCTTGATTTTGGCTCAGGTCATGATCTCATAGTTTGTGGGTTTGAGCCCTGCATTGGGTCAATGCTGAGGATATGGAGCCTGCTTGGGATTCTCTTTCTCCCTCTCTCTGTGCCCCTCTCCAGCTCGTGTTCTCTCTCTCTCTCTCTCTGTCAAAATAAATAAACATTTAAAGAATTTTAAAAAGAAGCAGCTCACAAAAAAGATCACATAACACTAAGAAGCCAAGTTGAATTTGAGGCCACATTACTGGGGATACAATATTAATGCCCAATACTTTGTTGACAAACTTCATTGCATACACACACACACACACACACACACACACCCCACAAATATGATGTTCAACAAATGCATTTGACTGAAACTGAGGAGATTCAAGGGAGCTGGTACATTTGGCGGTTGCCAGCATTGATCATGGACAAAGTTCTAAAAGGGACACTTTGTAACCTTTGATGAAACCATTCCAATATTTGGAATTTATCCATAGAAAACAATTCAAGTGAAGAATAATTCTCTATGAAAAATTTTTTAAAGGAATACCGACTTACAGAGAAGTACTAGACACAATCTCAGACAATTTACATAATCACTATCTATTATTATTTCACTACTCTAAGACCCATTAACATGAAAGTTATAATAAATATGCTGCCATATGTCTTAAGACAAACACAAAAAAGACAGAAAATGACAGTATATAAGTTCTAATAAGATATGTAAAGTCTTTTTGTGCGTTTATTTATTTAAATCACATATATAATATGAAAATATAGAAGGAAACGCAAAATAATATCATAGGACTGTTAAAGCTAAGACTTTTCAACATTACATTTTTCATGGTCTTAAATTTATGATTAATCTCATACATATTTCAGTCCTCTTACTAGAATCTACCTCGTCCCTTTGCACCTCAAAGCAGCGCACTTAATTTCCTTGGTCATCATTTATCCAAGGGAAAAAATCTGACTATGTTACAATGTTACTAGAGGAATAAATAAGATACTGTTTACATAGTATGTCTATGAATTGTGTTATATGTCATCCAAACCAGCATATTCCTTCTAGAGGCTGGTGGATTTTCTGTCATCTCTCTAAGAGCTAGCTCCCAGATCTCTTCACATTTGTTTATCAACTTAAAGCAAGAGCCAGACTTTTACCCTGACAGGAATTTCTCCTAGAAGTAGGATATTGCTCTATACACAGTAGGCGCCTGATACCGGTTTCTGAAATGAAAGAGCTTCTTTTTTGGTCTGGCATAATTCTCAACACAAATGAGTTGAGAAATTCTTATTTACATCCAACAGTAGCATTTTGATTCATTCTACTTTAGTGGGGAAGCAAAAGAAGATGAAGGATCCCAGAGCAATGATTCTCCTTTTTCTCACCTGCTTTGGCTGAGCCAATCTTAGTCTCTGGAGAGATTCCCAAGGAAAGACAGGAGGCTGAAGGCTACTCTAGAAGATGAAATATACCATC
>NC_043710.1:11253284-11255015 GCF_006229205.1 Suricata suricatta | reverse complement strand
AAGGTTCAACTTCTCCCATCTCTGAACATACACTTTTCCTAAAAGTTTTTATTTATTTATTTTGAGAGAGAGAGAGAGAGAGAGAGAGAGAGAGAGAGAGAGAGAGAGAGAGAGAAAACAAGTGAGTGGAATAGAGGCAGAGAGAGGGAGAAGGAGAGAGAGAATCCCAAGCAGGCTCCACGCTGTCCGCGTGGAACCTGATACAGGGCTTGAACCCACAAACCTGTGAGATCATGACCTGAGCAGAAACCAAGAATCGGGTGCTTAACTGACTGAGCCTCCAAGGTGCCCCGCCTAGCACACACTTTTTAAAACCTAGACCCACAAATAGTCTGCTACACTGACATAATCCTCATTATTTTCTTGGGTACAAATCAGTGTTTATGCCAAGTTACCATGCAAATTAATGAGCAGTATACATACTTTAAAATGCATGTCTTATTTTTTGTTTGTTATAGATATATCTCAACATTAAGCTCCACACACTGTCAGCCTTTACAGTCTATGGCAGTGGCAATCCACTCACAGTCCACAATTTGAGCAAACCCCAAGACAGAGCTGAGAGACCCTTCTTCACCCATCTGGCTACCCTACATTTGGATGCTTGTTTCAGATGATGACCCTGTGAGAATTCAGGGTTTCCTGGGGTTTCCAGGGTCCCCTGATGAAGATGTGGTAGGAGTCGGTGTAGAAGTTTAAGTGATATGTCATCTCCTGTATGGGGTGGGGAAAGAGCAAGAGAGGGTGTGAAGTAACTGTCACTTCTTCCTCACTCCAGATCTATGGATCTAGATCTGTTCTCGTCCATTAGGTCACACAGCAAGGATTTCAAGCAAAATGAATGAGAGGAGATTAAAGGGAAAAGGCTCTGTACACGGAGACAGTGTGTCCCCATACACTGCTTGGCACATAAGAGCATGCAGCAGATATGTGCTAAAAAAAACCTTGAAACATTTGCACTAATAATAGTACTTGTCATGTACTAGGCACTGGGCTGAGCAATTTGTACACTAAACAACCTCTAGAGGAGTCTTTTTTTCCTACTTCACATTTGAGAAAATTGAGACACAGAAGGGATTTCAAACACTAGCTCAAGGCTTGTAAATATGTCTGAAACACACTAGTCTGATGTGAACTCTCTTCAATACTGCTCTCTCCATGTCAGCTCTGGGAGACATTTCCTCCCTTCTCTTGAAACAAATTTCTTCCATTCTTTCCATGAGAATCATCTCTTTCCTCATGGTTGCCTCTTCTTTCCAACATCTTTTCCTCTACTTATTTTCTAATTTCCAAGTAGTATTGAATTTCCTGAAATTGTCCTTAACCCTTGGTTTGTCCATTCAAGGGGATTTTTAATAATGGGCCATTTTCACTGTGTGCATGGGCTTTGGATCTTGGCCACCACATAAATTATGATAGAGATTTTCACCAAAACTGTAGCTAACACCACTGTATGGTATAGGGGAAAGTTGTTAAGACTGTAAATCCTAAAATTTCTCATGACAAGAAAAATAACAACCTTTTCCTTACTCTTTTCTTTTTCTATCTCCGTGAGATGATGGATGTTAATGAAACTTATTGTGGTGATTATTTCACAACATATGCAAGTCACTCATTTTCTATACACCCTAAACTTATATGGTACTGTGAGTTCATTATATGTCCAAACAACTGGAGGGAAAAGTTAAACAGAACCAGTGAAGATCCAGCAATTTCACTTCTAGTATGAAC
>NC_043710.1:11251324-11253184 GCF_006229205.1 Suricata suricatta | reverse complement strand
GCCTCCAGTTTGTTATTCACCTCATCTATAGCCTTTTTTAACTCATCATAGTGCCTAGATACATCCACAAAGGCAAGGGAAATGAAAGCAAAATAGAACTCTTGGGACTTCATCAAGATAAAAAGCTTCTGCACTTCAAAGGAAACAATCAAGAAAACGTAATGGGCAACCGACAGAATGGGAAAAGATAGTTGCAAATGACATATCGCATAAAGGGTTAGTATCTAAAATCTACAAGGAACTCACCAAACTTCACACCCACAAAAAAAAATAACTCAGGGAAGAAATGGGCAGAAGACATGAACAGACACTTCTCCAAAGAGGACATCCAGATGGCCTACAGGCACATGAAACGATGCTCAACATCACTCATCATCAGGGAAACACAAATCAAAACCACACTCAGATACCACCTCACACCAGTCAGAGTGGCTAAAATGAACAAACAAGAGACTATAGATGCTGGGGAGGGTGTGGAGAGACAGGCACCCTCCTAAACTGTTGGTGGGAATGCAATCTGGTGCAGTCGCTCTGGAAAACAGTGTGGAGGTTCCTCAAAAAACTATCCATAGAACTCCCCTGTGACCCAGAAATAGACCTGCTAGGGATTTACCCAAGAGATAGAGAAATGCTGATGCCTAGGAGCACATGTACCCCAATGTTCATAGCAGCAATGTCAACAATAGCCAAAACAGGGGGTGGAGCCAAGATGGCGGAGAGGAAGGGAGCTCTGTAAACTCCCTCCACACCTTTTTTCGAACTGAGAAGGATATTACTTTCATCTGAGAGAGTGGAAGGAGAAAATACGAACTCCAGAAGGAATAGAACCTCAAGGATATCTGAGTGAGTGGGGGCGAACGGGGGAGATCCGAGGACGGGCCAGCCCGGGACGGGCAGGGGAGGTAAGATCCCCAGCCCAACGTGGCACAAGTGCGCGGCGCCCGGGAGACAAAGGGAAGAGACAGAGTCGGAACACGATCCTAGAACGCTCATAGAACTGTCTCTGGGGAAGAGGTATAGAACGCTTGGCTGCGCTTGGAGACAGAAACCCACTCCATAGATAATTGCTGGGTAGCGGGACACAAGAGAAAGAATAGCCTCCAGCCCTAAGCCATCTCAGCAGGGAATCAGAGGTGTCTGTGACTGTGAGAAGCAGCTGCGCTGGGGAGGCACGCTCCCCGGCGGGAAGCGGCCGGAGCTGCGACTGCGCCAGGCGCGAACAATTCGAACTTGGTTTTGGGAATGGGACCACGGACTGCAGACTGCATTTCCAAGGCATACCTCGCCCCCTGCATGGACTGCGCGAATCCCGGGTCCCCACAGGGAAGAAATAAGGCGCACACCAACGGGACCCTCAACAAAGAGTCGGTGGCGGGTGGAGGCCCGGGCGCGCGCTTAGAATGTAGGAGCTCCCAGCTCATTTCCAGCAGTGCACAGCGTCTTGAGCAAAGCTATTGGAAACTAAGAGAGACTCGGTTTTTTGCTTTTTGTTTTTTTCCTTTCCCCGATTGCAATCGCCATCCTGACTGGGGGTGGCGACTCCGCAATTGAGTCTGTTAAGGTGTGCCCTTCACCTCCTGCTGCTCATTTCGCCACAGGCAGGGGCGGAGCCTCTGAGAGCAGACTGTAAGACTTACCACATCAAACCAAGCCTACCCACCAGAGGGAGCTGCTGCTTGCTTTTTTTTTTTTTTTTTTTTGTATTTTTTTTTTTTTGGTTGTTTGTTCTTTTAATATATAACAAAAATTTTTCTTTCTTCACTAGTTTCATACTTATTTCTTTGTCATTATTACCTTTTTTTCCTTTTTCTTTACTCATTTCCTTTAAAATTTACTCCTTATATTCTTTTCTCCTTTCTC
>NC_043710.1:11208992-11251224 GCF_006229205.1 Suricata suricatta | reverse complement strand
GCAGCAATCTCCTACTCATCATTTTTTACCAACCTAGGTGGGTGTCTGTTTTCAAGCACAAAGGGCATTTTTTAAATTTTATTTTTTTAATTCTTTTTTTCTTTTATAGTTTATTGTCAAGTTGGTTTCCATATAACACCCAGTGCTCATCCCAGCAAGTGCCTCCTCCATGCCCATCACCCCTCCCCCTCTCCTCCACCCCCATCAGCCCTCAGTTTGTTCTCAGTATTCAAGAGTTTCTCATGGTTTGCTTCCCTCTTTTTCCCAACTATTTTTTTCCCTTCTCCTTCCTCATGGTCCTCTGTTAAGTTTCTCCTATTCCACATATGAGTGAAAACATATGGTATCTGTCCTTCTCTGCCTGACTTATTTAACTTAGCAAAGCACCCTCAAGTTCCATCCACGTTACTGCAAATGGTCAGATTTCATTTTTTCTCATTGCCATGTAGTAATGTGCTATATATATAAACCACATCTTCTTGATCCATTAATCACTTGATGGACATTTAGGCTCCTTCCATGATTTGGCTATTGTTGAAAGTGCTGCTATGAACATTCGGGTACATGTGCCCCTATGCATCAGTATGTCTTTACTGTATCCCTTGGGTAAATTTCTAGCAGTGCTACTGCTGGGTCATAGGGGAGTCCTATTGTTAATTTTTTGAGGAATCTCCACACTGTTTCCCAGAGCAGCTGCACCAGTTTACATTCCCACCGACAGTGTAGGAGGGTGCTCTAAGGGCATTTTAAAGATGAAGATATTGATTCTATTTTACCTAGATTTAGGTAAACATTATCTATGGTGCCTTCTTTCCCAAATCCCTTACATGAATTTGTCCTGATTATCAGTGTTTATCCATGGCCTTGACCTCTGTGTCACAGCTGAAAGAATTTTTGATAAACACAGGGTTCAAATTAGAGTAAGTTCTCTCTTTCATGAATATGGACCAAAGATATACCAATGCTAGTCAGGCTCAAACGGAGAACATAGGAATTCTGGAAGTATGTGGTGACTTTGCTCATAGAGAAACATAAACCTGACACTCATATGTGGTAGACTGGATAATGACCCCCAGTGATATCCAGGTCCTAATGCCTAGAAGCTTCGAATGTTAAATTGTATTGTAATATGGACTTTGCTGATGTGATCACATAAAGATCTTGAGATGGGAAGACTATCCTGACTTTCCCAAGTGGGTTCTGAGTGTAATGACAAGTGTCCTTGTGAGAGGGGCACGGAATGAGAGGAAGGGTGTGGGGGGAAAATAGAGGTAGTGGGAGCAAAGGGTTGCTGGACCCCAACTAAGGCAGGAGGGCAGCTTCTCCAAGCTGGAAAAAGCCAGAAAATGGATTCTCTTCCCCTCCAAACTCCAGAAGGCACTGACCTTGCTGACACTTTGATTTCATAACAACAGGAAACCAATACAGGATGGAAAAGTCATACTGAAACTATGAAGTGAAGACACACAAGTCAACCTACCCAGCCCCTGTGATCAAAAACTAATCAGAAAACCGAATGTTCACCGATGACCACATAACTTCGTTCAGTAGAATATCTCAAAACTCTTGAGAGGATACCCAGGATCAAAAGCTGAGGGCTTTTGAAAGGTCCTTTGGAAAACTTTGTCAGAGGATGGGGAGAATACCAGAGGAGACATGTCTCAATACAGACTTTATTCTTAAACATAGAAGCATGAAAAAGTAGTAGTCTTTCATGAAAGAAGACTTCAAAGAGGAAAATGTGGCTTTG
Source organism: Suricata suricatta (assembly GCF_006229205.1). Classification (NCBI taxonomy): domain Eukaryota; kingdom Metazoa; phylum Chordata; class Mammalia; order Carnivora; family Herpestidae; genus Suricata; species Suricata suricatta. Next base: position 11,249,474 of record NC_043710.1, on the reverse strand, counting down.
AAAGGGTTATCTTGGCACTAATGATTGACATTGGACGGTTTTAATGCTAAACTGTCACCATAAAAGAAAAACAACACTGAGAGTTCAAGCTTCTAGTTCTCTGTAACATGGAGGAGGACAAAAATGTTACACCCGGGTGGGTTCAATAATGCATGGACCCAAAATAATTGGATGTTTTTGTGCTAATATAAATTATTATGATTGTGTGTGAACTGATATTTTTTCCTCACTGATGAGGAAACCTTGCAATGGAAAATGGCACTAATCAACAATATTTTTCAGGAGTGCATTTCCACTGATGCCAACCACAAGGAGCAACCTTAAACTTCATATCACTCAGTGCCTGATGGTATTTTTCATGTTCTGACACATGAAAATAAAAAGGCATTTTTTTCTGAATAAAATACTTCATAATGTGAACACTCATTTTCTTCATATAGCCGTGATTTCGGTATTTGGGGACAGTGTAGCCCATTCTCATCTCACAGGACTGTTCCATCACAACCCAGGAGATAAGGTACCCCTCTGGACCCAGCACACCGAATCCTGGAAAGTTCTGGAGGCAGCGTTCAATATATTTCAAGCTCCTATCGTTTTTCCCGAATGTCCACTGCTCATTCACAAGCCCTGCATGGGAGGGATCCAAGAAGATGTTCTGAAAGCTTTCCTTCCTGTCAAGAAAAAAATATGCATTTATTCAACCAACATTTGCAAAACACCAGGATTGTAGAAAATGAATGATACCAATCCTTTCCCTGAGAATCCCACGGCCTAGAAGAGGAATCAGGTGAACAAAAAACTACTAATTCTTTGTCTGCTTCAAAATGCTCCCAAACAATCCAGAGGGCTATCACCCTATGTACTTTATGATACATTTCATAACACAGAATTAGCGTCATATAGTACAGAACATCTCAAAAGTCTAACCGTATATCCCAAGGAAGAAAATAAGCATATGTCTTAAAAGAGGAAGGCTATAGATACACCAGAACAGCCCTGAATTTTGTTTGAAGATGCATGTGTGAAACATATATTTTGAATTATTTTCCACAAAATATCTAAGTACACAAAGTAATACTTCTTCCAACAGATATTTCCATAAAACGTGCATCACAGGAAGATGAGAGCCACATTAGTTGTAAGCTTCACGTGTCACAAAGCCCATCACCACACACCTCTAGGAAAGGGCCAAACGTGCAATTTAAGAAGCACCAATACAGGAAAAAGAATATCGAGTTGTTGGTGATAACAATAGGATTTAATCCTGATTTCTCTCCCTGGACACGTTATCGGAGACTGAGTCTTCTCATCTGCAAAATCAGAATCACATCCTCTGTGGGTAGAGGAGGTTGGGACAGATGGAAGAGCCCAAAAGAAGTTTCAACCTTCCCCCCAGGAGAAAGATTTTCAGGAATTCCCCAGTGTTAAAGTCACTTTATGTCTGCCAGTAGGTGGGGTTGCTGAGCATTAAATCGTCCATCTCTGCCTGCCCGCCTGCCCTTTCCTGGCCCTGCTTCCTCAGAGATCCCAAGCATCCTCACTGGACCTTGTCCTGTGGCAGAGTCAAACTGAGGTTGGCAAGATATCAACACATCCAGTTCGGCTTAGAGTGAGAAAGAATCGCCTTAGGGCAGGTACTCCATTCCAGATTTTCAGAGTTATAATATTATTTAATCCCCATTTACCATTTTCCCCTATGTGCATGTTTCTCCTGAGTCCTGTGGGAACACAGCTGGACCACAGCAAGATTTGAGTATTGTGGCTCTCCTGGCTAAATTAGTTGCATGTGTGAGCATATGTTTAGATTTTATTTTTTGAATTAGCAATATAATTATAGAGCATAAATGGATGTTAATGAAAAATAATTCTTTCCTTTTTCTTCGATCTCTTATTATTCACTTACCTTCTCTAAAGGCTACCAGGGATGCAATATATTTATGTAACCTTCCAGAGGTGTTCTATGCTATTTAAGATGTTTACAAACTATGATAACATACTGTATATATTATTCTATTTTTTTCTTGTGGTTTTTTACTTAGCATTATATTTTTGAATTCTCTCCGTATTGGTTCCTATAGAACTGATTCCTTCTTGTTAATGGCTGCAAAGTATCCCAATGTCTTGATTATGCCATAATGAATTGACCTGCATTCCTGTTGGTGGACACTTTGGTTGTTTCATACGTTATGCTATCACGTATTAAGTCTACCAAAGTCTTGGGGCACCTGGATGGCTCAAATGGTTAAGTGTCTGACAGGTCATCTCTCAGGTTTGTGTATTCAAGCTCTTCATTGGGCTCTCTGCTGACAGCTCAGAGCCTGGAGCCTGCTTCAGATTCTGTGTCTTCCTCTCTCTTTCTCTGCCCCTCCCCTGCTCACACTCTGTCTCTCTCTGGCTCTCAAAAATGAATAAACATTAAAATTCTTTTTAAATAAATAAATTTATCAAAGTCTTAAAATCCAATTTGAAAATATCTCCTATTTAATAAACATATTATTTTACCCAACTATTTCAATCCCAGGATTCATCTTTCAGAAGTATTTATACAACGTGTGCAATGATCTGTTTACAAAGACATTGATTATGGAATTTTTGTTATGAGGAAGAACTGGAGATAAAGCAAAAGTGTGTTAATATGGGAATACGTGATTGTGCATCTCCCTCTTATGGAATCTGTGCAGCTGCCAAAGTACATGAAGATTCCCGTATGAGCTTGTGTGAAAGGGTTATATAACACATCTAGATGAAAAAGGTTGTAGTACAGTAAGTGCATATGCTGCAAAAACAAAAGAAGAAGGGAAACAACAAAACCAGTTCATACACACAGAGTACTAAAAGTGTGTGCACTATGTTAAGAACATTTACACCTGGGGGCACCTGGGGGGCTCAATCACTTAAGCATCTGACTTCAGCTCAGGTCATGATCTCACGGTTTATGAGTCCAAGTTCCACGTTGGGCTTTGCACTGACAGTGCGGAGCCTGCTTAGGATTCTCCCTCTCTACCTCTCTCCCTGCCCTTCCCCTGCTCTTGCTCTCTCTCTCTCTCTCAAAATAAATAAATAAATAAATAAATAAATAAATAAATAAATAAATAAACAAACAAACTTAGGGAAAAATGAATATTTACACCTGAAAGAAAAATTGTGGGGAATCTAAGTGGGCAAAGTTTCACTTTTTACTTTGAATATTTGTATACTTGGTATAGCATGTGGCACTTTTTTAATGTTCATTTATTATTTTTGAGAGACAGAGACAGACAGAGAAGACAGAGCACGAGTGGGAGAGGAGCAGAGAGAGAGGGAGACACAGAATCCGAAGACAGCTTCCAGGCTCCACGCTGTCAGCACAGAGCCTGACACTGGACTTGAACCCAGGAACTGTGAGATGGTGACCTGAACGAATGTCTGATGCTTAACCGACTGAGCCACCCACGCACCCCTAGCATGTAGTATTTTTGCAGGAAATTGAAAATAGTCTTACTAAACATTCTTTAATGTCACCATGATGTCCAATACCCTCCCAGGAAGGCTCTAAGTGAGTTACATATGGGAAGGAACTCATCTCATGAAGATCCTGCCCGCGCTCAGCAAACCTCAGCTAATACAGTTCCCTCCCTTTGCCCCTGCAACTGAGAGCCCCATAATTTAGTCTCAAATCTTGCATTGCCAGATCTGGCCCTTATGACAACTGAATGGTTTCTTATTAGGAATTTGGGAAGCAAGAGTTAAAAATCTCACTCAGTATCGTCATCCACTTTGGGCATTTTAAATGACTCCATCACATCCACCTGGTCATCATTGGGTTCCATTGGCATTTGTTTCGTAATGAGTACGGTCTTCACATAATCCACCTGCACTGATTTTGAAGCTGAAATCTTTCTTATTGCCTCCCGCAAGTTCTCTTGGCAACCTGGAGAGAGGAGAAAAACAGGCAGGTCAGACGCTGTCATCCACATCTGCTGTGAATGAACCGGAGGTATTTGCTTTTTAACTCAGATAAGTTACCTTGAATCTGGAAGGCTTGGTCCCAGTTGATAACCTGGGGGCATGCCAGGACTTCCTCTAATTTGTCAGGAGCTTTGGTGAAGATTTGGTAAGTGTTGGTATAATGATCCAGGTCATCCTTCATCTCCTGATACAACAAATATCAACCTTATTTAATTAGCAGTACGATTTGCAAAAGGTTCTTGCATATTCCCAGAGTGCTGCAGACTCAGTTGATTGATTTCCCCAGAAGTATAAACAGAAAATGGCCTTGGAATCTCTTGAGAAATAAATCGCTATTGACAGATTTATGCTGGTTGCTTTTGGATTGTGCCCTGCAGACATCTGGTCTTGGGGCACTGCTTTAGGACCTCTCCTGCCTGGGACAGGAGGTGCACCAGCAGGAGGGTGTGTTAAAAGACGAGAGAGTATTTATCTTATGGAGAGAAGTATAGGGAACAGCGTTGGGGTTGAGACTGTGGGTCTGTGAGGAAGCCACGACTAGGCTAATTCTGACTCAGCACTCTGGTGCTGGCATGGTGACTGGCTCTTGAAGTGCCAGTGAGCAGAGGGGACTTTTAGAAAGAGCCCTCACAGCTGGTTCACAGCAGCAGCTGGAGGGGAGGGCCCAGCCCCCCACAGCCTGGCACCCCTGCTCACCTTCTGCAGCTGCTACTTCCCTGGGGGTTGTTACAGGGTGTGTTCTAATTCTCCTGATAACTATGTAAACAGAGAAGTGTGGGAGGAGGGGCAAAAATATCCCGACTCTGGGCTGCAAGGGATTCAATACTTATACTCCCCAAATATGAAAGATCGGAAAGACATTTTTGTTAATTACACAATTGGCTCTACAACATGGGTTTGAACTGCTTGGGTCCGCTTTCAAGGAAATTTCTTTAAATACAGTAAATGTGTTTTCCTTATGGTTTAAGTGACATTTTCTTTTTTCTAGCTTACTTTATTGTAACAATACAGTTCATAATACATGTAACATACAAAATATATGTTAATAGACGATGTTATCAGAAGGCTTCTGGTCAATGGTAGGCTATTAGTAGTTAAGTTTTGGGGAAGTCAAGAATTATATGCAGATTTCTAACTGTACAGGGGTTGGTGTCCCTGATGTCTGCATTGTTCAAGGGTCAACTGGACATGATTTATCTATAATTTAACAATCCTCTGAATAGTAATTTTTGTCAACTTTTATAGTGTAAAAAGCAGCAGTCTTCCCAAGGTCACACAACGGGTCACTTGGCAGATTTAGATCTCAAACCCAGTACTGATTCAAATGTTATTGGATTATGTTCATTTAGGCCCAGGGAGAGCAAAACATTTCCTAACCATTTCCAGCCACAAACATTTATGTTGAGGCATATGCCTGTGATTCGAATCTCAATGGAAAAGAATTGGTCAGAGGCACCTGCATGGCTCAGTTGGTTGGGCGACCAACTCTTGATTTCAGCTCTCAGGTCATGATCTCACACTTTGTGAGATCAAACCCCAAATCCGGCTCCTCCATGAGTGTGGAGCCTGCTTAAGATCTCTGTCTCTGTCTCTGTCTCTCTCTCTCCCTCCCTCCCTCCCTCCCTCTGCCCCTCTCCTCTGTGCTCATTCATTCTAAATAAAAAATAATATAAAATAAAATAAAAAAGAATTGACCAGGTGGGATCCCAATGTTATTTATAAGCCCTGGATTACTGGCCATTTTGGTTTATACCCATGCCTTATTTCACTGCCCTCCTTTCCCCATCCTAGCAGCCCTCCCAAAATCTATATAGATCAGGGGTGCCAAGGTTCTTATCTTCAGACTCCAGCTTCAATTCCCTCATTTCTACACAGAGAACATCCTCAGCGTGACTGGCTTGGTATTCACTAATTAGTGATCTCACCTCTCTCTGAGGCCGAGTAATGACTATCTGATAATCTGGCCAGGCATCCACCAGCACCTCCATGTTGAATGGGTTTTTATTTTTAATGTTGAAAATGGCACCATATACCTACAAGAGCAACAGATCAAAATAGGAGGAGATGAAGCTTTTCTTTGAGGTAGGGTCTTGGAGATGGTGTGGGAAATAAAGCCAGGAGTCAGGAGAACTTGACAGCATCAATTTAGTGCTTTCAGGATGGCTGATCGAACTATCCATTGGGAAGTGTGCTGCAAAAAAGCCCATGAAAAGTCCACAAAAATCTAAGTTAATCACTGAATCATTAGGAAATGGCTCCTCTAGGGGCACCTGGATGGCTCAGTTGGTTAAGCGTCCGGCTTCGGCTCAGGTCATGACCTCACGGTTTGTGGGTTTGAGCCCCACTTTGGGCTCTGTGCTGACAGCTAGCTCAGAGCCTGGAGCCTGTCTTCAGATTCTATATCTCCCTCTCTCTCTGACCCTCCCCTGTTCTCTCTCTCTCTCTCTCTCTCTCTCTCTCTCTCTCTCTCTCTCTCTCAAAAATAAATAAAAAGCATTAAAAAAATTTTTAAAGGAAATGGCTCATTCATTCATTTATTTTTTTTAAAAGTCATACCTTTTTTTTCCATTTCATCCTATATGATATTTTGGCACCTGTTATGTCAGATTTGTGCAAAATATGGAAAATTCAAAGGTGAATATGATATGGCCACTGCCTTCAAGTTTACAAGGATGGAGAAATGTATAGTTTGATCATAATAGGACACATGTTCTGAGAGGTCGTGCCCATGGTTGTGTGGGGTCTCAAGGAGGAGAGTCACTACCTCTGTAGGAATGATAAGAAACTTACAGGAGAAGTAATATTTGAATTCGGTCTTCAGGGACATGTAAAGTCTTTTCCTGGCAAAATAGAGAAGGAAGGCAAGTAATTCCAGGTGAGAGAAAAAGCATGTATGAGTGCCTGAACTTGTGGCAGATTGTATCCTCCCTGCCGAGCCGTGAGGGCTCAGTGATTTTAGCATGTGGTATATGGAAGACACATGTTGGGAGATGAAGCAGTAGAGGCTAGAACATTTTGTGATAAGCCTCAGAATTAAGGAGTGTGGACTTTTGTGCCTTGGACATGGACCACTACTGAAAGTTTAAAACAAGGGAGTGGTACGATCATATTTATGTCAGATAGAGGACCCTGGTTACCAAGTATAGGTAAGCTAGTAATATTGTAGGCAAATATTGCAATAGCCTGGAGCAGATAAGGCATTCGACTAGAGATAGGAGTCAAATGGATTCAAACAATGTTTAAAAAAGAAGGAGGAGGAGGAGTAAAGTAGGTGTCTGGATATAGGTATTAAGATCATCCTTGCAGAAGAAATCTGATTTTAGACATGTATTTGCATCTGCCCAGGAAGGTTCTGAGCTCCGAATCTATATTCCTACACTTTACCCCTCTCTCCCAGATTTCTCCCTACTCTCTCACCTTCAAGGACTCAGGGATGCTCTTTTCCAGGGATTCATACAGAATCTGCAGCTGCTGGGATTCATGAAGCACAAACATCTTGAATAGCACCTCAGCCCCCTTCTCTCAGGAAGATGATCTAAGGAACAAACATACAAACAAAAACACCTGGAAAGGTGAGACAGGTGTCCAGCAAGAGGAGAAAAGAAAAATCACCTAGGACATCATACCCTGTTGGAAATAAAAGGCTTTAGAAATTATCAAGTCCAAACCTTTCATTCTGCAAATGAGAAACTAAAGCCTAGAGCTGCAGCTAGACCTCAGGGCTCCTTGGTGATCTTTCTACAATTTCATGGAAAGTACCACAACACATTTGGTGAAACAAATCTCTCCATGTCCATTTGATTCAAATCAGGCCAAGAATCTGAGAAGCGAATGTCTTCAGCTGTCCAGATGCAAGAGAAAAACCATCGTAGGGAACCCTGAGATCCCTGGGCACTGAAACACTTGGGCTAATGTTGGCATAGTATCAGTAGTATTTTTAGACATCATGAAAGACTGCAATCTTCCAGAAAAGGTCCTAAAGACCATGTTGTGTTTAGTTGCTTTTTCCTAAGTAACAAAATCTTAGGAAGGAAAAATTATTGATCAGGAATGATATTACCCAAGTACAAATTGACAAAATCTAGAAACTTGAATTATACCCTAGCAACGCTAAAAATAGAGCAAACACTTTTATTTGAAAATTCTGCATTCAGAAACTTATTCCAAGGAAGTAATAATAGATATCTATAGATATATAAATATAAGGAAATTCACTGTAGAATTATAATACTGTAAATTTAGAAATAATCAAAAAATGAGGTGCTTTTCTGGCTCAGTCAGAAAAACATGTGACTGTTGATCTCAGAATCATGAGTTCATGCCCCACAGTGGGTATAGAGATTCCTTAAATAAATAAAACTAAAAAAAAAAAAAACCAGAAATGATCCAAAACCCATTATAGAGAAATGCTTAAGTTAATGGTGGCATATCTAAATTATGGGTTACTGGCCAGACATGAAAATAATATCTTCAAAGTGTGCTTAATTACAGAGGAAAATGTCTGTGTTAAAAAGTCAGAAAATATCTAACATAACACATATGTTTAATATAAAGATGGATAGGTAAGATGGTTATCCATGTGTGTGTGTGTAAATTCACCTTGCAGTCTTTCTGAAATAAAGTAGTATATAAATAAGATACACCTAGGGACTTTTTGCCATTCTTATACCCATGAATATGTATATATACTTATATTACATAAACCTGATTGAGGTATATATGGTACTTAAAGACATTTACAAGAGTAGCCACATTTTCTAAAAACCAACAGAAAACAAGAAATTCACAGCAATTTTGATGGCTTATAAAGGAGCCATCATTTTTTAAAATCATAACGATCCTGAAAAATCTAGCACCTGTCATACGTTATTGGTGTATGTAGCCAGAATCAAACCAAAAGGAAATACAGTGATTAAGAACATGGTCTTTGGAGTCAAACAGACCAGGACCCGAACCTTGGCTTCTCTACTTGCTAACTAGGTCACTTTACTTGAAACTCTCTGAGATTTACTTTTTTCATCTATAAAATGGGGATAATCATACCTACTTTGTGGGTTGTCCTGGGGTGACATCATGAAATGCATATGTATATGGAGTGTTTAGGGTACTTTTGGATGGTGTATACATGTGATTCTGAGGGAAATTGTGAAGACCTGAAAACCCAAACAAGGGGACCATCCTATTGGACAGGAACACAACCAAACAAAGCTTCAAATATGGCACTATATATAATTTGTTCAAATAAATCTGTTAATGCAAAAGCAAAAACAAAAGACATTATGAGGCACATCACAGCTCCAGAACAAGTCACTTGTTACCAGCACAGTCTATGAAAATGGATATACTAGCCAAATGGCAGATTAGTCTGCTCATTCTTAAGGCCTTTTGTAACCTATTTCCCCAGAAGAGTGTAATCTCCTTGGAAAGTGGGACCATCTCTTATTCTTCCTTATAGTTCAAAAACCAAGCATAGCACTTGGCATAGTGTAGCCACCAATGAACTTCTGTTCAAAGAATGAATGGAATCAGTGAGACATAGAGAGGGGGCCCTTGGGATACTTTTCTTGGGAGACTGAGCAAAAAATTTCTTCACTCTGATTCCAAACTTGCAACACTCAGAAGAAAATGTGGCTGCTAATGGAAGATTTCAAATAAAGAAGAAAATGTTCAATGATGAGTTGGTTGTAGTACCTTATGTCAGATATATAAGATGCAGGGGGATGTAGTAAGAAGGGTGGGGAGAAAGGTTGTGCATAACTTCTCTTCCCTGCTGCCACCTCCCATCATTCACAGCACATGCTCTCCCATTTCTGTGTCATGTTACAGCCAACTGGCCTTTGGGGCAGGACCCTTGCTCAGCTCCCACCAGTTGGAGACATCTATTTCCAATTCACTCTGGGGCCTCCAGGTGGTAGAATCCTTCTGACTTAACCTAATCCAATAACCAGTCTGTTATAATCATCCATAAAATTATGCAGAAGAACACAGATGCTTAATGAGATTAGAGAAGGGTCCAACAGATGAGACTGGGTAAAAGTGGCCAAAGAGTGTGAAAAATAAGACGAGAAGCATCTCAGAAGTCAAAATAGGAGAAAATTTATTTAAAGGTGGGAGTGACTAGAAGAGTCAAATCTTGCTGGGAAACTAAGAGAGATGAGTACTAAAAAGGCCACCTTTTCTAAAGGTTTGGGTCCTGGTCTGTTTGACTCCAAAGACCATGTTCTTAATCACTGTGCTTCCTTTTGGTTTGATTCTGGCTACATACACCAATAACATATGACAGGAACTAGATTTTTCAAGATTGTTATGATTTTTAAAAAATGATGGCTCCTTTATAAGCCATCAAAATTGCTGTGAATTTCTTATTTTCTGTTGGTTTTTAGAAAATGTGGAGGTGGGAATTGATTACTGATCTGGAGAAGATATGTCAGGGAATGATAGAGAAAAAACCAGGTGAAGAGGATTAGAGACTAAATGAACCATGAGAAAGTGAAGATAAGTCTTTAAAGAGCTTGGCCAGGAAAGGAAGGAGAAGAACATCGGAGTATGGAGGGAGGAGGGAGAGTGTAGGAGTTTAAAGGAAGACATTTCTTATCAGATGAGAGAGGTAAGCATATTTATGCTAACTACAGAAAGCCATGTATGAGGGAGAGTAACTGATAGGCCCATGGATATAATAGGAAGTGGAAAGAGGCAAGAAAAATAGCTAAATCCACTGACCAGGCACTGTTCCAAATCCTTTATGTTCATATAATCTGTAGCTTTATCTCTAAGAGTAAGTGTTGGGATTAGTTTTGGGTGGTAAGAATACCTCTTCTACTGAAGTGAAAGAGATATATTTTATTTATTTTCTTTTTGGAAGAGATATACTTCAGTTCAGGTGTATGCATGTGGTGTGTGTGCATGTACTTGGGGCTAGACAAAAGAGCAGGAAGGTGGCAAGTTATCTTTGAATGTCCATTTTCTGGAAGAAATAGAAAGTCTTTTTTTGGAAGTGAGTAGGGTGGGAGAGTATGTCAGGAGAGTGTAGAGAAAAACATAGTACATTTTTGTGGGACATGGTCAGGGATTGAATGGCATCTGATGTTAGTGGGAGAAAGCACCGACAATGAATGCATACAGGGATCTCCAGGCATTGCTCGGGATCAGGTGCAGAGGGAAAACCACTATATGGGAGTGATATTCATCCACATATATGAACTCAGCACCCAGAGAGTAGAAGCAAAGAAAACAAATTGAAATGAACCAGGCTAAAGCAGAAAAAAAAAGATAAGAGAGGCAAAATGTTTGAAAACAAGGAAATAAATTTAAATTGTAGGATTTAGAAGAGAGAAGGAAGGAAAGAGAGTAGGATGGAGACTAATCAAGTGGGACAAGATGGAGGGAGCTCACTTTATAAGGTCAAAGAACAGCAATGGTGATAGGGGGGAATGTATGCAGACCTCAGGGGAGCAGAGTAGGAAATTAGGCTATCAGAGGTTAGGATTTCAGAGGTAGATTCATTCTGGATGTATGGCTGCAGACTCGACTTCAAGTCCATAGAGCAGGAGCCCGTAAGGGACTGGGAGTATCAGGTATGAATCACCTGATGGGATCACCATGATGTGGCAGGAGTTTGACAAGAGAAAAGTCAGGTGCTGAAGGCATCCATGAATGGAGAGAAATTTGGCAGAAAGCAACAAGAAGGAGGAAGCCTTCATCTTAGCCATCTGGCACAGCCCTCAAAGATTCTTCTATGCAAATGGACAAGTAACTCTTTAGAAGATGGGTTAGAGGCCAGGAGAATGCTAATTCTTGTCTTTATCATAGTATTTTTGTGGGTGTCTGGAGGGTGCAGAGATAGGCACACGTATCAGTAATTTATCATTCAAGGAAAGTATTTGTACTGTTACCAGTTCAAAAATGACACCCACTAGCATGGCAGATTCTTAAAGGTCTTTCTGGCTCCAAAGACCTACAATATTTTGAGAAATTTGTTCTTAACATTGGGACTTGTGAGTGCTCCTTCCAAGGATGTGGGGGGGTCAATTAATAAATAAGAATTATTTAGAACCAGGGTTCTTATTAATTGAAAGGCTGAGAAAAAAGACTTTGGCTGTCCAAAATAATTCTGCTTACCTGAAGTTTCTTCGTAAACGTGTTCACATACCATCTCCTGTCGTTGCTTAGTGTGGCAGCGGAGAGGCTTCTGTAGCTACTAACTTATAGTCATCCACACTAAAACTTGAACTCACTCACGTTGTCACTGGTCAGCATAAAGCAGCTCTGGGTTCCTACAGAGCAAACTGGAGGTTCTGTTCTTTGACATTAAGTCAGAGGCTTTGAGGACCAGAGGAAGACCAGGAATATGTTCTGTATGAGCAACTTCTACGATTATAAGAAGTCTCCCGCTGATGTTTTTGATTTATATGCTATCACTTAGAGCTGATTGGATATTTCAAAGCAATAATTTATAAGGCAACTTCAGAGTTAGCAGACATGGCTCAGCTTCAGCATTAATTAAGTGGTATCATGAGGGCAAACAAGAGACTTAGAAAAATTGGCTTCACTGCAAAACTCCTGGTTTAGCGTCTTCAACCCGGAAAAGCTGAGAACACCCCTGGGCAGTTGCTGTTAGTGTAAGAACTGACCTCATCCACCTTTCCCTTTGTATTGTTTACAGTGAAAAGGTCAAGTTGGGGGGTATAGTAAACACAAGAAGAATAAACAGTTACTGGACAGAAGCATTGGTGGGTCTGGAATTTGTTTTGGAGAGGAATGGTGGTAAAATGCTTCCTCAGAGTTCTCTCACAGCATCAAGATCCTCTGGGCTTGCTTATTAAAAATACAGAAACATTTCCAAATCAATTGAATCATGGCCTCCCAGAACACCAGGGAATCTGTATTCTATAATAACTTACCTAAAAGAGTCTGGTCTACATTAATATTTGGAGACATTGAGAAGAGGAAAGAAGGGGTTTAAAAAGCTTTCAAAAATTTACCCACTACCTGGAACGGTGTGGAACAACTTCAAAAATTGTAATCATTCATGAAATGAGAAAGGCAAGAGGTATTTTCACACAAATCAGGAATATGGTGTTGAGAGAGAATGAATGTCTTCCACAGGGTCAAAAAACTAGCCAACAGCCATGCCTCACATGAAGCCAAAGACCAGATTCTCTTAATGATACCATGACTCTTCAATGAGTCATTCCTTACACTTGGACAGTTTCTATCTCCTTACAAACCTACTCCATTCACTTAGATCACATATTAAATGCCACAGATGAGGATTTAGCACTATGCATATGCCTGTGATATAAAATCTTACGTTTTAGTAATTCCATTTTTTGAACCAAAAATTTTGACATACTTGTAATTTTTTATGATTAATTTGTTCACAAAATTACATTAGTTACAATATGTTGATTCATCCTCTTTTTTATATATGTTGGTCTATTTCCTGCCAGTAAAAGCATACTTTCTTTCATAACTGAGATCATATTGCAGATAGTTGAGATCAGACAATTTTATCACATAAATAATTTCTCAAGCCATTAAAAATTTTTCTAATAACAGTTTATAGTGGTTGCACAATTGAATTGCCCATTTAAGAAAGAATCCTAATTCATGATTTTTGGACTCACTCAGAAGCTCCATATGTAGGAGACATAATTTCTAACAAGATTTCTGGATGTCCTTTCCTTACTTCCATAGAACTGTATGGACAGTCACTTTTTCTTTCTTATTGTTTGTTATACCAAATATTCCTACCCCAAATGGAATCACTCATTACTTGTGCCTTTATGCAACTTGGACACTTTGGGACCACTCATATGCAAATTGTCAGTCTTTTGTAAAGGTGTAGAGAAAGAACTTTGAAAACAGAAAGGGGGGAAGCCAGATGGTAGGGTAGTATAACAAGAGATCTTGTCATTGAGATATTGCAAAGACAGGTGTGTCAGTCAGGGCAGGCCACCCCAAGATTTCAGTGACTTAATATACAAGTAAAATTTTACTTCTTGCCCACATCTTATTTCCATATGAGGTTACCCTGTCCCACACAGTCCTATCAGCATGCAGGCTTTTTAAGTTTTTTTTTTTAATTCCAGTTAGTTAACCTATAGTATATTATTAGTTTCAGGTGTACAATACAGTGATTCAATACTCTCGTACATTGCCCTGTGCTCATTATAACAAATGCCCTCCCTAATCCCCTTCACCAATTTAACTATCCCGCCACCCACCTACCATTTGGTAACCATCAGTTTCTTCTTTGTAGTTAAGAGTCTGTTTCTTAGTTTGCCTCTCTCTCTTTAGGATGCAGGCTTTTTTTCATATTGCTATTCTGTCTTCCTCTAAGACCTCAGAGCTCTCTCCAGTCAGCTCATAGTGAAAGAGAGGAAGGACCAGCCAGGGAAATGATGCCATCACTTCACTCAAATTCCACTAGCCATAATTCAGGCACATGGCTCTACTTAGCTATAACTGAGACTAGACAACAGTCTCTAGATGTTGTCTCAAGACAAAAAAGAGAGAATACAGTATTAATGAGAACATGCACAACCTACCACAATGAGGGAAAATAACCCATTGTGATAAGGAAGGAAGCTGGAAAATGAATCAACAATTCCAATGGAGGAGGCAATCAACATCTTCCAAATCCTAAAATCAGAATGTCATTGGTGCATGGATGGAAAACTAAACACAAGGGAATATGTATTCCCTACAATAGACTTTAGTGATGCTATCTTAGGGAAACTGGAAAGGAAAGAAGTAGTGATTCTGTTCAAGGAAAGGCAAATAGAAATAAGTGCCTTAAGCCCTTTTTGAACACAGCTAGGTACAAAAAACCATTCACTTGCCATTGCTTTATTTATCACAAATACTAGTTGAATTGTCCTACATTGTCCTAGATAGTGAGATTCAAGACAGACAGCCAGGTGAAGGAGAGTAGGGATGTTAAAGTTGGTGAAAACCATACTCCAGACAGAGGGACAGTATCTGTGACTTCTCAGAGCAAGAGAGAATAGAGCACTTTGGAAGACCTACTTGAATACTACTTGGACCATAGATGAGAGGGTGAAAGAGGATGCCAGGAGGAAGGCACTTATTAGCCCTGTTAAGGACTTACTAATTCATCCCAAAGGTGATGAAGGCCACTGGAAAGTCAGGACTGAAGAAACATGGCTGGGAGGGGGATGTCAACTGGTGGGAAACACACAGAGGTGATGGTCACCTGAGCTGGTACAATAGCCATTGTCATGGAAAGAGGTGGGTTGTTTTGAGATAATTCAAATGTAAGATTGACAGTATATTGTGATTGTTTGAGAAGGAGAAAAGCAAAAATTGACAGAAGGATCTGTAGACTGATCTGATAGAAGCATCTTAATTATTAAAATAATAATTATTAAGTTAATCTTAATTATTTTAAAGGAAATTATATGAGTAGGTAATGATCTTACTTCACTTGAGCTCTGTAGTATGCTTTTTAAACAACTGTAAAACCAAATCTTTCTCTATATTTATGAATGTCCTTACTTTGGATAAGGCTTTCACGGTCTCAAACCTTCTAAAGTCAGTTCCCTCCATCCCATTCTTTCCACAAGACCACACGTTTCTCCATAACAAATTCTGCAGTAGAGGTTATCAGATGCCCAGCCCCCTGTGCACCCTCCCATCATGCTTCATGAGGAAGGATTTGCTATTACCAAGGAAGCCTTTTAAATCTGCTATGGACATTCCCTTAGAGAACCGTGAGAATGTAAACAACATAAAGTTTTAAGTGTTCAGGAGTTGCCAAGAGTTGGTAGGATTGTAGGTTTAGAAAAATAATGGTTAAGATTGATCAATTAACAAAATACTAAGCACATTCTAACCAATTAACATATTGTTTTATTTGATTTTCTCCATGAGGTAAGCATTACTATTCTTACTATCTCTACATTTAATAGAGGAGTGCATGAAGATACAGAGAGATTAAGTAGCTTGCTCAAGATCACACAGGATGGAAATAGCTGAGCCAGAACTCAGACCTAGAGAGTTTGGTTCCAGAGCCTAATACTCCAAACCTTTGCTAACAGCCTCTAAAGAGATGTGGAGGCAAACCTCATTACTGAGCTTCTGATTGTCACCAGCTATTTGAGATCATATTACCTGCCAGTTTCCTCGGGGATGTGGAAAACTGAATTTCCAGAAAGGCGTCAAAAAGGTAAAAATAGATAAATAACCACTGATAGATTTTGTTTGTTTGACTATTCTTATTGAAAGTGAATTGCCAAAGGAATAAGACAGCATCTGTTTCAAGAATATTCTTAGAACAAGGCGGGTTAGAGTAAAGGTATCAAGGTCCATAATGTTCAGGATTTAGTATTTCTGGGAGCTTAACAAGTAAGCCAGAAGGAACTTGGACCAGAGGCTGCTGTATCCTCCTGTCCCTTGGAGTTTCCCCTATCCATTATTGGTTGAGACACAATAAAAAAAAAAAAACACACACACATTAAAACCGGGAGGTTTTCCTATGGAAAAAAAAAATAGCATGTAATTTCTGTCCTTGAAGGAGTGTATTAAATAAGCAAACATCCCAACAAGGAAAACAAGTACTACAATGTAAAAATATTAAAAAAAAGAAAACCTTCTCACATGCATAAATGAAAGATTGCACACAAAGAACTCACATCTTTTCAAGCTTCAATAGTAAATATTCTGCTACTATGTATTAAATACTGCATGGTTTGCCCAAGCTAAGATGAAACCACATTATGAATCAATTAGCATTTTGCATTTTCTTTCATTATCTAATCAAAGTCATGCCTACTGCACCTCTAAACATTTCATTAAATCCAATGATACAGCAAACACTCCCAAAATAAACTTAGATTGTATTGCAGTTTCACTTAACTGTATATGAAATGCTGTGTTGTGACAGGTATCAACTATCCATTAGATACTGAATCAATTTTTCGTAAGCACTACTACCTGCTTGCTTTTCTTGAAGCCAGATGGGGGTGGTTATGTTTAAATGAAGATGCTTTTACAACACCAAAGACTTAATCATCCATTTCCTACATAAAAGGTAGCTACTTTTTTGCATCGACCTCAAGCATACTGTAGTATAGAGGTGGAATTTAAGGAAAGGTATTAAGCAGGCTGTGTTGTAGTTTATGTGCAAATAATAAATTGTATCATCTATCTTGAATGTATCATAGATAAGCTGCTATATAACGATTACCACTTCAGATAGCCGTGAAATTAGGTGATTAACTAGTTGTTACTTAACCTTCTAATTTCTGTATAAGTCTAATTACATGAAACAGAAGTTGGTGTTTTGATTTTTTACTTTGCTTTTCTGTTTGGAGTGTCATTGTAACTACTGTATTGTAAATGATGGAAAATAATTGCATATGTTAAAAAAATATGAAACTTTATAAAGTAAAAAAAAAGACTGTAAATCTTTCTAATTATTTTTTGCAGCAGTCCAGAAGTCCATTAAAATTCCAATATTAACAATAAAAAAAAATAAAGTTTATATCCAGCAACTTTCTTCCAAAACAAAAAAACTGGGAGGTTTTGGTAATTGGGCCTAAAATCTAGAACAGATCTTGTAACTTAGCATCTATGTGACTTTAAGCAAGACATTTAAACTCCCACACCCTCCATCTACAGAGCAATGACGTTTAAGCAGTAATACTGTCTCCCTCACAGAGTTGTTGAGGATGATAAAATAATTCATGGGGTGTACAAAGCACACTTTCTGGAACCTACTGCATGCTGTTTAAAGCATTGTTATCTCCACCATGATGCTAGTGTGCTGGTATTTATGGTTTTATCTGGTTGCCCACTATCCACCCTCTTTATTTTTCCTTCTTCTATAATTTATTTATTTTTTATAGTTTACATCTAAATTAGTTAGAATATGGTGCAACAATGATTTGAGGAGTAGATTCCCTAAGCCCCTTACCCATTTAGCCCATCCCCCACCTGTAATCCCTCCTGCAACCCTTTGTTCTCCATATTTAAGAGCCTCTTACGTTTTGCCCCCTCTCTGTTATTACATTATATTTGCTTCCCTTCCCTTATGTTCATCTGTTTTGTACCTTAAAGTCCGCATATGATATTTGTCATTCTCTAATTTTGCTAATCATAATACCCTCCAATTCCAGCCACATAGTTGCAAATGGCAAGATTTCAATCTTTTTGATTGCCAAGTAATACTTCATTATATATATATATATATATATGTATATATATATGTATGTATGTATAAAATGGTGTGTGTGTGTGTGTGTGTGTGTGTGTGTGTGTGTGTGTACCTCATCTTATTTATCCATTCATCCATTGGTGGACATTTGGGATCTTTCCATACTATTGTTGATAGTGCTGTTATAAACATTGGGGTGCATGTGCCCTTATGTATTAGCACTCCTGTATCCCTTGGATAAGTACCTAGCAGTACAATTGCTGGGTTTTTGGGTACTTCTGTTTTTAATTTTTTGAGGAGCCTCCATACTCTTTTCCACAATGGCTGCACCAATTTGCATTCCCACCAGCAGTGCAAAAGAGATCCTCTTTCTCCACATACTTGCCAACACCTTTTGTTGCCTGAGCTGTTAATGTTAGCCATTCAGACAGGTGTGAGGTTGCCAGAGTCCAGTTCCAGCAGGTCCAAGGCTCCCTGGAGGATGGATGATGTCAGCAAAAGAGAGTGAGAGAGCCTCGAGTTTCTTTCTGATCACCAGGCAGGCATCTCTGCACTGACCAGAGAATCAGCTTTATTTATGGAAAAAATGTATGGGGTACAAAACAGAAGTGGCAATTGCCCTAGACAATGATTTGTGATGACAAATTCTTTGGTATGTAAAAAATTTCTCACAACATGGATTGGTAGAAGACTCATGCATAATCTTTATCAATAGTGATTGATGTGGGTGACTTAGATGCTTATCATATGGGGAAGGAAAGTATCTTTAGGATTCAAATACAAGGCAATGTTTTTAGCATTGCAAAGGCAAAAGTTAGTTCTTTGTGAGCAGGGTCAATAGCCTGTTTTCTTGAGGGGAAGAAAAACAGGTTTCTCAGGAAATGTAATATTTTCTCCCATAAACATAAAGGGGACAAGTCACTCCTGATGCCAGTCAACAAAGTGCTTTGGGGGTCAATGCTCAAACAAAAATAATTGAGTGGGGGGTAGACACCATCTGATGGCATGAGATCTTGAAACCCGCCTTACCTCACAAGGAGTTTTTCTCACCTTAGTGAGTCCAGAAATGGCTTAGAGCATTGTTAATTTTAGCCATTCTGACAGGTGTGAGGTGGTATCACAATGTGGTTTTGATGATGAGTGATGTTGAGTATTTTTTCATGTGTCAGTTGTCCATATGTATGTTTTCTTTGGAGAAGTGTCTATTCATGTACTTTACCCATTTCTTCACTGGATTATTTGTTTTTTGGGTGTTGAGTTTGATAAGTCCTCTATAGATTTTGAATACTAACCCTTTATCTGCTTGTCATTTACAAATATCTTCCCCAATTCCATCGGTTACCTTTTAGTTTTGCTGATTGTTTCCTTCACTGTGCAGAAGCTTTTTATTTTGATGGGGTCCCAATAGTTCATTTTTGCTTTGGTATCCCTTGCCTCTGGAACGTGTTGAGTAAGAAGTTGCTACAGCCAAGGTCAAAGAGGTTTTTGCCTGCTTTCTTTTCTAAGATTTTTATGACTTCCTGTCTTAAGTGTAGGTCTTTTATCCATTTTGAGTTTATTTTTGTGTATGGCATAAGAAAGTGGATTTATTTTTCTGCATGTGACTGTCCAGTTTTCCCAGCACCATTTGCTGAAAAGAGTGTCTTTGTTCCATTTGATATTCTTTCCTGCTTTGTCAAAGATTAGTTGGCCATATAGTTGTGGGTCCATTTATGGGTTCTCTATTCTGTTCCATTGATCTGAGTGTCTGTTTTTGTGCCAGTACCATACTGCCTTGGTGATTACAGCTTTGTAATACAGTTTGAAGTCCAGGATTGTGATGCCTCCAGCTTTGGTTTTCTTTTTCAAGATTGCTTTGGCTATTCGGGGTCTTTTCTGGTTCCATGCAAATTTTAGGATCATTTATTCTGGTTCTATGAAGAATGCTGGTGTTATTTTGATAGGGATTACATTGAATATGTAGATTGCTTTGGGTAGTATTGACATTTTAACAATTTGTTCTTCCTATTCAGGAATATGGAATATTTTTGTGCCTTCTTCAATTTATTTTATAAGCTTTCTACAGATTTCAGTGTATAGATTTATTTCTAAGTATTTTATGGTTTTTGGTGCAATTGTAAATGGGATTGATTCCCTGATTTCTCTCTCTGTTGATTCATTATTGGTGTATAGAAATGCAACCAATTTCTGAGCATTGATTTTATATCCTGCAAATTGCTGAATTCATGGATCAGTTCTAGCAGGTTTTTGGTGGAATCTTTTGGGTTTTCCATATAGAGTATCATGTCATCTGTGAAGAGTGAAAATTTATCTCCTCCTGGTTGATTTGGATTTTTTTTATTTTGTTGTGTTTTCTGATTTTAGAGGCTAAGTAATGTCACGTTCTTAATTCAAGTTACAATTTTAGTAGTAAGGATTGTCAAAAAAAAAAAAGAAACTTGGCTACAGGCACTCATGCTATCATATGGAATTGGCATGTATTTTTTATAAAACCTCAGGTATAACCCTAAAAAAGCGACCTTTAAAAACAGGATTCCCACGAGACATAATGCCTGCTCTCCTGCACTACCTGTAATTTATAATCATCATACCAGGGAAGGGCTAGTTTAACAGAATCTTTGATGGGAGGTGTCCTGTTCTCACAAATGGGGCCCAGATCAGAGGCAGTCAATACCAACAGAACATTTTATCCACAAGAGGAAGGTGAATGTAAACAGGAACTTTTTGCTGTTTTCCCAGTTTTCTGGGGCAACATTTGTCAGTCCGATGGCCTAGAGTAAGGACAGTTTATCTTATTGGACTGGTGATTCCTTAGGCTTCTGCCATGTGTAGGCTTTTGGGTGTGGCTGGAGCAGGGCTAGAGATCTCAGGAGCCAGAGTCTTTTTGAAGGTCAGTTTAAGCTGGTCGACTGGATCTGGATCACCTCCCCAGGTTGAGGGTTCCTCTGAGTTGACCTATTTAATTCCAGAGTGATACCTGAAACTTTAATAATGGCTGAATTCTTTGTTTAGTTATATATCTGTGAAATCTACTTTTAAGTCTTTGAAAGGAGTGACCCCCATTTTTAATATCCCCACAGAATAATAAGCACTGAAGATTGTGTACACATGAAATACTGTAACAATTTTCCTGAAGGTTACCTCAAGTTGTCTAATTTAGGCAAACAATAAACATTCAGACAATCAGAACTAGAATTTAACATCTATAATGGTGCATTGTTGACACATAGTTTTTCTCTCTAAAAAAAACCCCATTTCTAGAAATAGCCAAATCGAGACTGATGCACTTGTGGGACAAGTTCGGTCTTAACAACCCTGGCCTAATTATTTAAATAAGCTCAGTAAGAATAGCGATTGTTCATGAGAATCTTTTAAAGTTGGCTTTGCTGGGACATTTCATAAGGAATCTCCAGGTTGAACCTCTAGTAGCCTCTCCAGGCTAGAAGCCAAGCCAAGCACTTTCCGTCAGACAGGCCTGCAATACCTGTTGAATTGGGCAGATTCCTTTTCATGAGGTTCCCAACATATGCTGAGGTCCCTGCACCTGCCAGGAAGTGACCTTTACTCACCTGGGGAGTCTGCTGGGAACTCTGTGAGCAAGGTATCCAGCCAACATTTCCACGAGGCTCTATGGCTCCATGTTTCATAAACTCAGCCTTAGTTCCCTAAAGCTATCTGGTCATATCTGAGTCTATGCATGACTCTCAAATACGACATTCCAGTCAAAGCCTTGGTAAAATAACCAGTATCTCCAATGTTGTCCTGCTACAAAATGAACAGATTCTTATCGAACTTATGCAAACAATTGTAATTGCCATGAAAGAAAGAATACTCATTGGGAGTTTTTGACTTTTAGATGGTTTAGATAGAGAGAAAAGATAAATGCCTCAGTTTACAAATACTTTTATGACATTTCTGTATATCATATATGTCTCAAGAGGAAGTTTTATTAATCTGGATAAGCAATATTAGAGAAACAACAATGTTTCCAACAAGAGTCACAAAACTATAATTTTTTAAATTTAGTCCCATGTTCTAAATTCCTGATCAGTTTGAATGCAGCTTTTAGTTCTGAAAATTTCTACCTATTTTGGTATTAACCTTAAAGATGTTAAATACCTGTATCTGTCACAAAAGTCCTTTTTATAAATCTCTTTCAAGAAGAAATACATTTTGTGAGAGAATAAGAACATTTATAAAGGACAAAAATCTCAGAAATGAACACTGTTAAAGATCTGAGAGAATTCTTATGATACAATTGACAAAGAAATTCAGCGACACTTAACACTTTCAGTAATCAGAGTATTAAGTAATGGCCTTATACCAAAACATTAAGACTTTAGGAATTGAATATATATTTGAGCAGTTGCAGCATTTATGCATGTAATACAACCTAGGGTTTATCATTGTAGAACAGTGCTTTTTTTAAGTACCTTGGCATCCTAAATAAAAGGGCCTAATTGGTCAAAACTCCTCTACCATTTAAATCCTGGGAAGTTTGTTAAGACCTTAGGAAGTTATAAAGCACATCCTAAATAGAATTACAAATGGTTACAAATCTGAAAATTCTACTTATTTAACCAAAGTGGCAATAAAAGATCCCAAAGGCAAATGCATAGCATTATATAGTTGTTAGCAAAACCTAGTTTCTTTAACCTCCAGAAGTTTCAACTAAGCAATCAAAGACCTGATAAGGATGAAACCTAAGGCTCTGGTTTTCTTGGCAAACAAAAGAGAAAACCTTTGTTTACATTGCCTGATTAAGAGCAGATCAACAATCCAAGAAACCTTTGTCTTTTTGAACAGAGAGAAAAGCAGAATCTCTACCTTATACCAATGTACCTCTAAAATTCTACTTATCTCAACTTTATTCTATCCTGAGCATACATAAAATTCCTTTTAAAAGATTTCCCTTTGGGGCACCTGGGTGGCTCAGTCGGTTGAGGGTCCGACTTCGGTTCAGGTCATGATCTCACGGTTCATGGGTTCGAGCCCCACTTCGGGTTCTGGGCTGACAGCTCAGAGCCTGGAGCCTGCTTCAGATTCTGTGTCTCCCTCTCTCTCTGACCCTCCCCTGCTCGTGCTGTCTCTCTCTGTCTCTCAAAAAAAATTTTTTTTAATTAAAAAAAAAGATTTACTTAAAGATTTCCCTTTATGAACCTTTTACAATTTTCTTTTTGCCTTTTTAAAAAAGCCATTTTTCTTCAAGGAACCAGTCTCATTTAGGAAAAAATTATTATTTTTTTTACCCTTAACACAAATGCATTTTTATTTCTTATATCTTTTTTTTTTACATATCTCCCATTTTCCTACATATAGGGTTGCTTTTTTAAAAATTTTTAAGTCTTAAGTACACTTAGAATTTTAACTTTTAGGAAACCTCAGTCTGCAACTGAGTACTTAGCAACCAGCTGAAAAGTGTTTACACTAAAACTTTTTTTAGATGGTAAATTTATGAGGTTTTTAACAGTTTTAAATATCCTCACTTGTTTTGCCACAAGTCAAAAGCATAAACTACATCTAGTAATTAGTGCTTTCACTTTTTATCTCATTAGACAGCCAATGGATTTAATCTAATTTATTATGCAAGTAAAACTTTAACATTATAGGTCAACAAGAACCTTTAAAACTATTTAACAACTACCCATGAAAACTGAGACAGACCAAATTATCCATCATTTTAAGTCATATTTGTTAACAAATTGGAACAGAGATAACAGGAACTTATTTGACTTTTAGCAAATCCAGGTAAAATACAAGTTGGTTTCTGTTTTTATCTCAAACCAACAGACATATTAATTTAAACACCAAATAAGTTTTACTTGAGTTTATGTAAGACCCTTTGTTTCCCACAGTTCATTTTGACCTGAAAATTTGGCGAGAAAATCTGAGTCTGTGGTCCTTTGCTGTAACACTTAGGGCAGGGGGAGGAGCTGATGTTGTCTGAGGCACTGAGGAGTTACACAGATTAACCCTTCCCCACCCAGGTGGTGCTGGCAGGAGGCAGAGAATTTCCAGTTTAAAATTTTGTCAGCCTAGACAGGAGCAGACTTCAAGTTTCTTTTGTTTTATTTTAACCAGTAGAATTATGCAGTCCATCTCAGTTCGGAGAAGACAGGAAAATCTCCCCCAAACAGTATCAGTTTTAGCAGCTCTATTGGAAATATTTTCTTAACGTCTCAGTCCTGAGGTAGACTGACTACAGTTTGCTCCAATTATAGCCATTAACCTGGGAAATGAATGGGGTAGAAGCCCTCACATCTACTAGGCAGAGGAACAGAGAGAGTTAGCGCCCCCTTCAGTCTGATTTTTATCTCAGTCAGACCAATGATGTCTCCTTCTCTGCATAGTCTCCCAACCCCACAATGTCCCTGTGAGGCAGTGTTGTAAAGACAAGCAAAGGGGTAGGGGCACCCCCTCTCATGAGGACACCAGTCAGATGCCCATCTGGCCGTGTCCCAAAGGAACTTAGGTGATGCTTAGCTGTATCGGTTTCAGCTTTGTGACTTACGATCAGTAACTATTCCGATGTCGCCATAGACTACATGCTGTTCACCACAGAATCGCAGGTGGGCCCACTCAGACTCTATAGGCTTTTGGGGACCTTACGGGTGCCCACCCATGGAGCCACAGAATCGAACTCAGCAGGCAAGCCAGACTGAGCCACACATTCACACTCACACACACACCAGAGGTTATTACATTCCCTCCCGTAGAATGACAATGACCACTGGACAAAAACAGGTATAGAGGTGGCCACAAAACAGGTGTTTACAGGTTTACTAAAGGGCCCAACCAATGTCTCGATGTGGCCCTGGGGTCGGAGGTCATGTGTCCAGGCTTCCACTTAATGCCCCAGACAAAAGCACATGTGCATTCAAAAATTCAGATAATAAACTAGCTTACCTCTGGAGGTTTAAACAGGTGACTCTCACAGATTACTGACTTTTTCCAACTGCTACAATAATAGCTTGGGAAGTTTGGCTCAAGCGTTCTGAAATCCTGAGATCCTGCAACAGGATGCCTTTGTTTAGAGATTGCTTCATCAAGCCACAGGGTATATTACAATGTGAGCCCCAGGAGAAACAAGGTATATTTACCTTGCTGATCCATTAATACACATTTGTTAACTATTTCACCTCCAGGATAGAAACATTTTTAAACATTTATATTAGCTAATTGGCTAATGACTACCTTACACATCCAGTCCCTGGGCTCTCTCTCTCATGTTAAGTAACTTAATAAGTCTCTTGCACTTTTCACAATTGTTCACATCTCTATAAATTGTCATGTTGATGATGGAATCAACACAACAACCTAACATATGTTAGTTACCAGGCATCATGTTAAGCATTTCACATGCACTGCATTGTAATACCATACCTCTGAAAAGTCTGAACTCTCATTTCTGGTTTGCTGACTAGAAAACATTTCGAGAACTTTGATTGGTTAGACAACAAAATCTGAACCCATTCTGAACCACCCTTAGTTATGCCCATGGCCTTCTCCAAGTCATTACTAAATTGTTGGTATGTTTCCAACAACTGTGAATATCATTTCAACTGAATTTTGGGGATATGGGTCAAAACTTGTCCCTCTATTTCAAATATTGTAATGGAACAGGCAACTTGCGAAATGGCCAGTAGGCCTTACATATTTACTAGCTGGATCTTTCAGAAAATGTTTGCTAACCCTGCTAAGTTTTCTTTTCTTACCCTGCCATGGAAGGCTGACATTCTCTATCCCCAATAAAAGAAGGCTTGTTAGATATCAGGGACCAAGTTATAGGAAAGAGGTTATGGAGGTGGCAGAGGGTTCTGTTGTGGGCATTTGGGAACCTCATAGAACATTTAATATTCCATTTTAGTATTCATTCCTTGAGAGCGGAAGAGAGTGGATTTCAGAGTCATTCATACATGGTCTCAAAATTTGCCTCTGTCTCTCATTTCTGGATGAACTGGAAGAGGCTACTCGGTATCTCTGAGCTTTGGTGTCTTCAAAATGAGGATGATAACAGCCTCATGAGGGTTACTTGGTGGGTATGCATCAAGTGCAGTCTTCAGTCCCCAAACATGCTCCGTTCACTTACCTTGTCAGACCTTTCCTGGAGGAGCTCAAACTGAAGGATCTGTCCCACAAAGCTTTTCTGCTGTATGATTCCCAGAAGCTGCTGACCTCGTGCAAATCCGAGGCCAGAGGTATCCCAGAGTCCCCGAAGGTGAGGCACTGGTGGGAGGTCGGGGTGTTGAAGTGGGGTATTGAGCTTGTAATTCAGGTCCTTCCCCCGCTGCCTTTCTGCAGAGGGTTGGAGCTGCTAAGAGTCTGAAAGAGGAGGACCATCTAGACCTAATGCTGCTTGGTGGTGCATTCTGCCGGTTCTGTCACTCATTTGGGGAGGCAGCAGAGAATGACGGCTCAGGGCATCAGTCTCAGAGCCAGACTGAATGGATATGCATTCCAAGTCTGCCACTTTCTGGTTGTACACACTTTGGGTGTGTTACTTTACCTTCCTGTGCCTTGCTCCTTTTCAGTGGGAATAAAATTAGCACCCTCCTCTTAGAGTTGTTATGAGCACTGCAGTCTGTAGGATGTTAAGTTCTAAGAGCCTAGCAAATGCCTGCTCAGTGCACACTGGCTGTTCATGATCATGAAGCTGCCTGTGAGTTCTTCCACCTGTTTGCTGTAATTTCACTTCCATCAATGTGGGGCTGGAGACACGGTTCATCTCTCCTGACACTGACTTGGTTCCAGCACCCTCTCCTAACCTCTGTGACTCCCTTGCTCATCACATTCAGGCCCCCATGTCTGAGGATGCCAGTGCAACCTTCCCAACTTCTCCTAATCCCTTCTGCTCCTACAGGCATATGGCTCTGTTTATCACATTAGTCATGGAAATCCCTTCAACTTGGAGGTGCTAGTGGACTCTTGTCCTGGGTTTCAGGTGGTCATCATCCAACCTCAGAAGCAGGTAGGTGCACAGACCAGGACAAGTGGGACTGGTCAGTTCCAAAAGACTGGACGAGCCAACCCCAGTTCAGACCCACCATGGCTGCTTGTAGGGTTGAAGAGAAGTTGGGGCGTCTTAAAGACACTCTGTCAATGCTTGGTACCTTGGATGAGTGCCATGTCCCCACCCTTCCTGTCATGGCATAGAACTCATCTGAGCAAGGGTAGGATGTGAGGAGAAGGAGAGAGAGGAGGAGGAAGAGGAGACTGGCACCGGAAGGTCACCTCTAATCTGATGGATATTTGGGACTGACTGAGGTAGCAAGGGTCAGTGACAGGGGCTGAGATAAGGCCAATCTAAAGGGAAAGGTGGATGTCCAGGAGCAGTGACTTAGAAACAAACACCAGGCAGAAGTCCACTGCTAAAAACTGCCTCTCAGGAGCCAGAGACAAGACTCATAATGACTGGTGTCAACTATGTGGAGATACTTCCCATGTTAGTGGATGTCAGCCTCAGGACAACCTTGACAAGAGAGCCTTAATATCTCCAATTTAGAAAGGAGAAAACAATGCTGAGGGAGGGGTATTAAATCACGTGGCTGCAGGATACCATGCATTGAAGCATAGTCTTTGGCTTTTGAGCTAATGAGATCTTAATTCAAGTTTGAATGACTGCTGATTTTACTAGGTCTGTGACCACAGGTACAAATTTTTTCCGAGTTTCACATTCATCCTCTATAAGATGGAGATAGTAAGAGTAACTTCTTCACAGAATTGACAAGTTTACGTGAGACACTGTATATCAAAACCTTAAGTCTGTAGCACCTGCTTATAAATATTACCATTGGTACTGACAGAGGACCCACTAAGAGTGAGTCATTATACCCAAGTGCAAACCTACATCTACTTTTGTCCAAAAGCCTCTGAACTTTCCCAGACATGTTGTCAGTGAACTGACACTTCAAGGCCAGCTGGTCTTATCGTGGGTAGAGGCTGGGTCCCCAAATAATAATACTCCAAGCCAAGTCGAGCTGACCTTGTAGACCGGGTTGGGCCTGGGGTGCCAAAGGCAATGAGGCTGTCCCAGCTTCAGGTCACCAGGGAAGGAGACTGGATCAGGTGCCTCCCACATCTGCTTTCTTACTCTTCTCTAAGGCTAGGCCTTTGGTCTCCCACTTTCTGAGAGTCTGTGTTTGGAGACTAACACTCAGTGTAGTACATTCCATGGCCCAATTCCTTCAGAGTATCATGTGCACAGAAGCCATAAGACACATATTTGTTTCTGTTTCAATAATTTCATATTTATGATGTGTATTAGAGCAACAGAACTATGGCATCAGGCCCATGCTTTCACATCTATGTTGCTGTGAGTGAGGCCAGTTTTTAAAAAGTGACTCAGTAAATGAAAATACTAAATACATGAAAGTGCGATGATACACATATGTGACAAAAACTGGGAAGATTCTAAGACAATACAATTTATTTTGAAATGCATTTGTCTAGCCTAATTCCATGGCATTCGATGTTCCTTTTGGTATTGAAAGTCAACCCAATTGCCTGAAATTATGACTGATTTTTTAAAGCAAATCAGCTTTGATACAGTCCTTAAACTTTCCCTCAAAGTATAGGGCATGTAGAAAAATCCCAGAACTGTTCTTCATTGTCACCTTTAACCCTAAGTTCTGATCCCAAATTGTATTTTGAGACCATTTTTCTTTATTCACCAGACCAAATTCATTTTACTTTATGGGTGTTCTAAAGATCCAAATTTACATGCACGGGTTCCTGGGTGGCTCGGTAGGTTAAGCATCCGACTTTGGCTCACGTCATGATCTCATGGTCTGTGAGTTTAAGCTCTGTGTCGGGCTCTGTGCTGACAGCTCAGAGCCTGGAGCCTGCTTCCGATTCTGTGTGTCTCTGCCTCTCCGATGATCATGCTCTCTCTCTCTCTTTCTCTCTCTCTCTCTATCTCAAAAATAAATAAACGTTAAAAAAAAAACATTCAATTTACTTGGGTATTTTATGCTTATCACAACTGTTGGTGGAATTATTTTCCTTTTCCACTTCTGAGTACTATTACTTTGCTATTGATTTTATTTCTATTCCTAATTTCTGAACATGCCACACCAGATTCTTTAAGATCTTGTTTATATGTTTTTTGTTGGAGTCTCTTTGACTTTGCAAACACATAATACTGTAATATGCAAATACAGATCATATGCTTCTCTTTTCCTGTATAGCATTGTTTTTCTAGTTTCTTGCCCAATATCACATGTGCAGAACCTAGCAAAATAATACCAATTAAGAGCAGCAATATCTCCATCCTTGTCTCATTCCTGACTTTAATGTGATGGTTTAACGAGTCACATTTATCATTATATTTGGGCTGTCTTCATATGTTTTTTTTTGTATTTTATTTATTTTTGAGAGACAGAGAGAGACAGTGCAAACAGGGGAGGGTCAGAGAGAGAGGGAGACACAGAATCCAAAGCAGGCTCCAGGCTCTGAGCTAGCTGTCAGCACAGAGCCTGGCATGGGACTCGAACCCACTAACCATGAGATCATGACCTGAGCGGGAGCCGGACGCTTAACCAACTGAGCCACCCAGGCGCCCCTATATGTTTAGAGTATCTTCCTACTATTTTTATTTGCTTGGAATTTATATTTGGAATAGTGACTGAAAATTTATGAATGTGTTTTAAATTTGTTTCTCTTTTTTTCTTTTTGGCAACTGATGCACTCAAACAGTTCTTCAGCCTGTAACAGACTACACTGAAAGATCATCTGAGTCTAAGCCATTCTTGCCTTTCTGAAATAAACTCTTATCTGTTCATATTTACACTTCTTTTGATATACTATTGGATATTTTATTCAGAATGCTTGCATCTCTATTCATAAGTGAAATAAATAGGAATAAATATATCTTATTCCTTTTTTTAAAATCAGATTTTGGACGGGGGGTGGTCTTTCCAGCTGTTACCATAGTTTAATATTGAAATGATGTGTTAATTTTTGATTTAGGTAGAAGTCAAATATAAAATAATGTAATTTGGGCCACTTTTTAAATGATTAACATTTCCAGTTATTTCTGTCAGTCAGCTGAAGTTATTTATTTCTTTGAAGATCAGTTTTGAACATGGAGGGAAATCATCCTTTTCTTTTATCAGTAAACATGTTGCTTCGGAATCACATCTACACTTCTTTTATAATTCTCTTGTTCCCTTTGCAATCTCTTCCCTCATCTCTATTACTGTCTGCTTTTTGCTTTTCTATCTCTTGTTTTTTCTTTAAAAAGTCTTACCAGAAGTTTAGCTCTTTTTTTTCTTGCCATTTAAAAGGGAGTTTATGGTTTTGTCTATTCTTTGTTCTATGTCTCATTCTCTGTTTCATTATTTTCAGCTTTCATTTTTATGAACTGCTTCCTTTGCTTTCTATTGGTTTATTTTGATGTTCTCTTTACAATCCCTCGAATACTTTGTCCATCCCCCGTCATTCTTTCAAAATGAGGCTTCTTAACACATCTACTATTCTGAATACATCAAGGTTTTGCTTTGAGCCACACCGACGAATCTGCACTTCTACAAGCACCCTCCAATTCTTGAAGGATTCTTTTTTTAAAAAAAAATATTTATTTATTTTTGAAAGAGAGAGAGAGAACACGAGCAGGTGGAGGGCAGAGGGAGCAGGGGGCAGAGAATCCCAAGCAAGCTCTCTGCTGCCAGCACAGAGCCAGACATAGGGCTTGAACTCACGAAACATGAGATCATGATCTGATGACCTGAGACAAAATCAATAGTTGGATGCTTAGCTGAGCCACCCAGACACCCCTTGAATCTTTAAAATTAGTAACCCTACTTTATATTTCAGTTTTCAGCAATATAATTTTCAACAAAATATACTCCTGGCTGAAACTCTCAGACTTACTGCTGATATTTACTTTCAGAAACAAATATTGTCATTCCATGGAAGCTGTGGCTTGCACGAATGGGGTTCCAAGTCTCTTTCTTCCAAGTCCATGAGAAAAATATGACAGCCAATTGCCTAGCGTGTTGCCAAAACTTCTGATGGCTTTATTCCTCCTTAGAGGCTTCCGGCTTTGCATGAGACAGTCCCTAACGCAGAAGAGGATATGCATCCGGGATTCAGGGCTCAGCACACCGTAGCCCTGTCCAGCAGGCACTTCCTCTTCTGCCCCTTCCCTGAATGCACATCAGGCTTCACACCCGACCCCTCATGACTCTGTTAAGAGAGTGAATCCCACACCTGATCTTGCACCTGAATTAAATAAACAACAAGGAATTATGGGAAACAGGAGAGAAATTTTTAAAGATGGTAGACACAAGGAAGTGAGTATCCATAAACATAATAAACATGAACGGATTAATTTTCCCATGAGAATACAGGTCTCTCATATTTGGAGTTAAAAACAAAGTCTGAGAAGCATGTGGGCTTTAGTCCTCTTGGGCTGTGCCACAGACTAAGTTGCTTAAGCAAAAGGAACTTATTTTTCACTGTTCTGGATGCTGAGAAGTGCCAGGGCAAGGTGCCGGCAGGCAGGTTTTATTTTCGGGGGGCTCTTCTCTTGGCTTTTAGGTAGCCAGCCACCATCCCACTCTGTCTGCATCTGGTATAGAGAGTGCACGAGCTCTGGTCTCTCTTCCTCTCCTTAGAAGGACGCCATCGTGGCAGCCCCATCCGTGTGGCCTCATCTAAACCTCTTCACCTCCCCAAACCCCCCCTCCAGATATCATAGTACTGGGGTTAGGGTTTCAACATGGGAATCTGGGAGTCCACAAACATCCAGTCCATAGCAAGGCACATGTGAAATAAACATCATATGAGGGTCAAAGGGATGGAAGAAGTCAACCAGACCGGTGATAAACCAAAAGCAAGGTGATAACATAAACATCCAGCAAGCAGAACTGAGGACCAACATCTGGGAAATACAGAATCCTCCCACAAGATTGATCGTGAGTCTTCCTAACAACACTACGCATCTACAAAATGGAGACATACAAAGAAAGATTCATAAATCCATAGTCACAGCTAATAATAGAGACCATTCAGATTTGCAGAATACCATTAGCCCTTGACATTTTGGTTATGTACTCATTTTGTGTGAGAACTCCTATAGAAATTGGGTTGTCTGTGGGCCACAGCTGGCCTGCAGAGACTATGGAGCGAAGGGATATACTGCCACAGAGGAGTCCTCGCCACTTGTTCTAAGTCCACAGGTTCCTGGTCGGTCAGCAACGCATCCGACAGGCTGTGCATGTCTGACCTGAGTGCCCACACTCAGCACATCAGCCTGTGGATAAATACCAGCACTGCCCAGCTGCTGAGGACCAACAGGGGTGTGAGAGTGGAGGAGAGACAGGGTCTGACGGGATGGGATGGGCCTCAGTAAAGGCATAACCTATGCCACCCCCCACCCCCTTCTTACTTCCCCATCCTCAAACTTGAAAGTTCTTTATATATATGTGTATGTATATAATTTATTGTCAAGTTGGCTAACACATGGTGTATAGAGTGTGCTCTTGGTTTTGGGGGTAGATTCCCATGATTCATTGCTTATATACAATACCCAGTGCTCATCCCAAGTGCCCTCCTCAATGCCCATCACCCATTTTCCCCTCTCCCCTGTGCCTTCCCCTTCCATCAACCCTCAGTTTGTTCTCTGTATTTCAGCATCTCTTATGCTTTGCCTGTGAAAGTTCTCTTTTTTACAGTTTCTATCTCCACAGCAGGTCTGCCCCCTCATGTGTTTGGAGCTGGGGTTTTCCTCCCTCCGCAAAATCTCTGGCCCAGTGACAGCACTTTTTATTTTGCTCTGCTGTTGCAGCTTTATTTTGGCTTTATTTCTTTTTATTTTTATCCCTTTTTGGTTACAGCTGTTGGTGTGAAGAAGACAAGCACATGCAACTTGGTTCACTGCCTTGATCCCCTCTCCGCCTGGGGATTCCATCCTCACCCCTTCTCCCAGGCACCCCCCCCCCCCCCCCCCCCCCCCCCCCCCCCCCCCCCCCCCCCCGCCCACCGTCGCACCAGCACCAGCATACTACCTCTGGCAGTTGCCCTTGCCAGCCGGTGAACCCGGGACCGTCCTGCTTCCCCGTAGACACTAAGTCCCCCAGAAATACTACCTGAGTCTCAGGCTTTAGATCTGAGTCTTCCCGTGACACAGTGAGCCTTCATGGAAGCCTGGCTTCAAGGGCAGGGGCAGCCCTACCATTGATCCCAGTGGGCTGTCCCTGAAGGTAAACTTGCTGTCCTGTGTTTACGGTGCAGAGGAGAGGACATAGGTGAGGAAGGACTATTTCTCTCTTGCTTCCTTACCTGAAGGAGTTTCTCTTGTCACAGGAAAAACCTAGGGACATTCCAGCAGAAGCCCCTGGAAACCAAGTCTTGCCTTTTCACCGTGGGAAGAGTAGCCTGTGTGTGTTCAAGGGTGAGATTTTTACAGTGATGGGGTTCCTGGGTGGCTTGGTGGTTAAACGTTCAACTCTTGGTTTTGGCTCAGGTCATGATCTCATAGTTGTGAGTTTGAGCCCTATGTCGGGCTCTGTGCTGACAGCGAGGAGCCTGCTTGGGATCCTCTTTCTCCTTCTTTCTCTCTCTCTGTCCCTCCCCCCAACCAATCAAAATAAATAAACAAACTTTTTAAAAAATTTTAAAAAATTAACAGTGATACCCAGGAGTGAGAATAAAAATATTTAAAAACCAGTAAGGACACCAACTTCAGACCGGTTTGTCTTTCCAACATCCCACACCAGATCTGGAGACCATGGCACCTCCCTAGCAGACTATAGGCTCCCCATTTGTCCCTCCATTCCGACACATGCTCACAAACACACATATACACACACACCCCTCTACTATCCTCTTTGGCGCCTGATGTCATCTAGATTTAGTCCAAATCTTTATCTTCCTGTTCCCCAAACTCGTGTTGTAGGATCATCATGAAACCTCTTTTGAGCATCCTCACAGACCTTTAAAACCACAGCACTTTCCTACTCGACACATCCCCAAAGGCAAGGGAAATGAAAGCAAAAATGAACTATTGGGACCTCATCAAGATAAAAAGCTTCTGCACTGCAAAGAAAATAATCAAGAAAACTAATAGGCGACAGATGGAATGGGAAAAGGTAGTTGCAAATGACATATCAGATAAAGGGCTAGTATCCAAAACTCACCAAACTCTACACCCAAAAAATGAATAATCCAGTGAAGAAACGGGCAGAAGACATGAACAGACACTTCTCCAAAGAGGACATCCAGATGACCAATAGGCACATGAAATGATGCTCAGCATCACTCATCATCAGGGCAACACAAATCAAAACCACACTGAGATACCACCTCACACCAGTCAGAGTGGCTAAAATGAAGAAAACAAGAGATTATAGATGCTGGCAAGGATGTGGAGAGATGGACACCCTCCTACACTGTTGATGGGAATGTAAACAGGTACAGCTGCTCCGGAAAACAGTGTGGAGGTTCCTCAAAAAACTATCAATACAACTCCCCTATGACCCAGCAATAGCACTGCTAGGGACCTACCCAAGGGATACAGAAGTGCTGATGCATAGGAGCACATGTACTCCAATGTTCATAGCAGCACGGTCAACAATAGCCAAATCATGGAAAAAGCCTAAATGTCCATCATCTGATGAGTGGATGAAGAAGATGTAGTATATATATACATATTACATGGCAATGAGAAAGAGTGAAATATGGCCATTTGTAGTAAAGTGGATGGATCTCGAGGGTGTCATGCTAAGTGAAAGAAGTCAGGTGGAGAAGGACAGATACCATATGTTTGCACTCATAGGTCTAACAGGAGAAACCTAACAGAAGACCATGGGAAGGGGAAGGGGGAAAGAGAGTTGGGGAGAGAGAGGGACACAAAACATGAGAGACTATTGAGTACTGAAAATGAAGCGAGGGTTGAAGGGGGAAGGGCAGAGGGAAGGGGGGTGGTGGTAATGGAGGAGGGCACTTGTGGGGAAGAGCACCGGGTGTTGTATGGAAGTCAACTTGACACCAAACTATTAAAAAAAAAGTGACCCATGAGAAATGTATCTCAGACAAACTTTTCCCTACAAACCAGATCTGCCAATTTCCTTATGCATGAACACTGAGCTGCTTGTTGCTGCGAAAATACGTTGAAAATGGGCCCTTATGCTCGTGTCGTCATAAATTATCTCTGGAAGGGTAGAGTGGCTAGAGGGTGGGATGAAAAATTATTTCCCTTGTAGATTTTTTTCTTTTAAAAAGTATACCCTGTATCTATTCAAAAGGTATCATTTTTCAAAGGTGATATTGCCTCCACTAAAGAATCTCAATTCGCTTATCCATCCTAGTCCCTTGTTAACTTTGTATTGATCACTAGTATTTTTCCCAGTTTCATAACAGAATGCAAATTTCTCTTCTACTATAGGAAACAAAGCAGCACCTCCTCTCCCTCTGCTTCCCCAAGGGAACCCAAATAAGATGGTATCTTTCAGGAAGATTCATTCCCTATCCCCTCCCTTATCACACCCAGAGGAGTGAGGGAGATGGCTGAGACCAAACACCTCACTCCTCCAGCCCTGCTGGCCCGGAGCACAACCCTGGGTGGCTGAGGCCAGATATGGTAGACTTCTCTTGCTGACAGTCATTCTAGAGAGTCTACCATGGTCACTGAGATTTAACCGTCTGCAAAAAATTGGCCAGAACTTTTCTGCTCACCACTATTTCCTGTCCTTGTTATCTGATCCTGTCTGAGGTCTGTGGTCCTACTCACTTACTGTTTGGTTACAATTCTTCCTCCAGTATTTTCTACATGAGTATGTCAGTGATAGGTTTTCTGAAGTCTCCAAGAACCACAAATATCTTTCTCTGACCCTCAGAGGACTGACAACCTGTGACCCCACATGTGAGGCTGATGACATTTTATTTCCTCCATCTTATACGTGACAAAGCTGAGGCTCAAAGAAGGAACGTAACTTCTTTGAGGTCATGCAGCTAGTGAGAAGTGGGTGACTAGCAATCGGGGGTTTCCGACCGTAATCAACAGTCAGAAGCATAAAATAAAGCTTGGCCCAATGTCGACTTTATGGTGATGTAGGACTGGACAGAGGCGGCAGAGCATATCTGTCCTCCTCAGCAGTGGTGCCACGGCCCGGGGTGGGAGGTTGCGGGGAAGGGTGGAGGAAGCTTCTAGGTTCAGCTCCCGCAAGAGGAGCCAGTGCATATCTGTGCTCAACTTTATCACTGGCTAGCTATACTAGCTCTTCAGGGATATATGACTGGTGCCCACTGATTATAAATTGTCCGGTCCGTACTTGTCCGGCTGGTTGGTCAACGGTCGATGCAGGTTCCTGAGGGAGGGAGTGAGAACAGGGTAGGGCAGGGAGCACAGAAAATGGAGGCAAGACAAACGTTTCTGATCAAGCCTCTCTTTATTGAAAGAACACAAGACTATATATAGGGTTCAAGGCAGGAAATAAGCCAGCTGACCTAGGTCGGTTGCTAGGAAACAGGGTCAAGTGATTTTAGGAAAAGGCTAGGGTAAAGGGGGAACTGAAACTGCAATTTCAAACACAGCGCCTAAAGGATCGGTAAGAAAGCCCAGACTTGCTGTCTGCAGGGCTGAGCGGGGGAGCGATTAACAGTACTCTGCCTTCAGGCGGCTGATCTTGTGTTCTTCTGGCTCTCTAGGCTGGCTGTCTCCAGCTCTGAATCGGGAAATACACTTCCCTTGCCTGCAGACGACTGATCTTTGGTTTTCTGGCAGCTCCCCACAGGGAGTGACACTTCCTTGCCTGCAGGCGGCTGAATCTTTGCAGCTCCCCGCAGTAACTCATATAATAACCTCTACACCCTGTGTAGATAACTCAGAATGTTCTCCATACATTACGCACAAACGGGCACACTTGCAAGATTCGTTGATCATTAGCTCAGGACACAGTTTGGGTAAGAAGTTCAATCCAGCATCAGCTCTCAGGTGTCCCTGGCTGCTGCATAGGGAATAGGTCAGCTAATATTAGGACAGGTTGTTCAACTTTCTTTGGGGGCAAATCCAGGCATGGAGATTATTAGCTCTTCTGGCTCCCAGCCCAGGACACTTTGTACAAGCACCTTAAGACAGAACATGCTGAGAGAGACAACAGCAGAATTCTTCTCAGAACTATAAACTGAAGCTTCCTGGAGGTACCTGTGTATGGAGCATCCACATTTCCTACCTGTGGGGCAGAGGCTGAAAAATCAGAGAGAAGAAGAAGAGACTGGGCCTGGGGGAAGGGTTAGGTGTCCCTGTCCCTGGTGGTTGCAAGATGGAGAAGCCCAGGGGCCACGAACAAGCAGTCTTCCGTCTCCCCTGTTCTCCCACCTCAGCCCTGGGCTTCCCCCTCCACCTCCCACTCTTCTGCTCTGTCGCCTTCCTCCCACGGTCACCAGCACTGAGAACTCCTCCTTGCCCTTCTAGAAGCCAGATTCGGATGCAAGGGGCAAAAAACTAAACCAAGCAAAATAATCACGTTTATTATACAGTGAGATACAGTATGTGAAAAAATAAAGCCGGATAAGGGGACAGAAGAAAACAGAGGGGGAGAAGGTCACATTCTACAGGAAGTATTCAGGGAATACTCTGAAGAAAGAAGGAAGAGAGCCAGGCACATAATCAGGGTGGAAGCTTCCAGACTGAGGAAGCACTTTAGAAAGTGACTGAGATGGTCCTTTGAGGTGAATGAAGAAACTATTTGAACCTCCATTTATGTTTTTACCTAAAACAGAAAAAATCACATGTACCTAACATTTAATACGTTAATTATTAAAATATATTGGGAGCCTGGTGGCCCAGTTGATTAAGCATCTGACTCTTGATCTCGGCTCAGGTCATGATCTCATAGTTCATGAGATTCATCCCCCAGCACAGATCCCACTTGCAATGCTCTCTCTCCCTCTCTTCTTGCCCCTCCCCCACTCTCTCCCTCTCTCAAATACATAAACTTTTTTTTAAAAAAATTAAATAAAACTATAAGGTAATAAATATAGATGGGGTGAATACTCAATTTTCAAGTTATAGGAATGAGAAAATAAAAGTTTAGAGATTACTATAGCCTAAAGCAATGATCTCCTGTAATGCAAGGGTGGATTTTCTACATCATATTATCTGCAACAAAACAGGTATCAATATGCTGTGTATATCTTTTTCTCTTCTACTTTACAGCACAGTCCCTATTCTTCTGTATTTTCACTAGCAACTAGACCCAGGGCATGCAGATGGGTCCCTAACCAATGAATAGATGAACAGATGGACAGAAAGATGAATCAGCGTGGAGAGGTGACTCACTGGACGGACCTTCGTGCATTGAAACGCCACAAAAGCAGCCTTGGCACAATAAAGAACCTCCGCTTTCGCGCCTGACACGAATTAAAGTCATTCAAGGACTACCCCTGGACAATTTATTTATCTTGTCTCCTAATCTGTGAAAGAGGAAATGAATTAAATAGAAAGAAGAACTGAGGCAATCCTCCGGACAATTTCGAAGCACAGTGCCTGATGTGGACGCTTCCCACCTGTGGTCTCAACTCTGCGCTCGTGACTCCCGCTCCCACGCAGCTTGCACCCCGTTGTCAGCCCCTGGAAATACTAATTTGCTAAGGCAGTGAGATACCATGCTGGCTTTGCCCCCTCAATGCGTGTTACAAAAATTCCAAGGACCCAAGAGTGGTGGACAGACAAATGCGCGGAGAGACAGGTGGAGTGGGGCTTAGTTAACTGAGAACAAGGTAATTTGGGGGAAAAAAACGGTGGAGCCCGCCTGAGCTAGAGCAACCTTGGCACCTTCAGGGAGCACGTGACGCGGCATAGGCCACTCTGACCTGTCCGTTTGGTGTCACAAATGCACCCCCTAAAGGGGTGGGAAGATCTTGGATGTCAGAGAATGGAAGAGTGGGCAAACCAACACCGCGCTGCCTTTGGCCACAAGGAGTGTCAATTCTCACTCACTTTCCCCCTCCTCCTTTTCCCTCCCTGTTCCATAAGTCTCGTCCCCTGGCGCCATCTGCAGGCCGCGCGCGGAACTCTATCCGCAGTGGAAGACCCTTTGCCCACCGTGAGTCTAGGGGACTGGGCGCTGTTCCTGGGGGGCTCTGTTCACCTGACTGGGCGATCCTGCCAGGGGACTGCCCGTACTGACCCCATTCCCAAGAGCTGCGTGTAAGAGAGCCCTTGGGCGCAGAAGGAGGGTCACAGAGGTACTGGTAAGGGCCGTGGGGAGTGCAACAGAGGGGATCAGGGCTGGAAAGGGCTGGAGTGTGCTGGGGTCCTGGAGGCTGATTGGAACGACAGCGGAGAAGCAATGGATAGGGGCTCAGGACACCGTGCCTGCCTGCCTTTGTGGGTCATAATCCTGGCCTTACCAATAGCTGTTTGTCTTCAGGCTGATGCCTTGATATCTCTCTGTGGCCTACAATTTCCTTTGAAATGGCGATAACGGTAGCTGTCTCCTATGGTTGTTAGTGGATAAAACTAGTTAATATTTGTAAATGCTCAGAGTACTTTTTGTTCAGCGACATTAACAATTGGATTTAAAGATGACCACAAGCAGCACTGAGAAGTACAAGTTACCGGGGGCCACACTCCTGCCTTACGAGTCAGGATCTCTACCAAAGGGAGCTCAGAAATGTATTTCGACAGGCTCACTAGAGGATCCTGATGTATCATAAATTTTGCGAAGCACTGGTCTGAGTGTCCGCGAGTTTTAAAGCTACTCAGGTGACAAGTTTGGATACAAATGGACGGGGAATCACAAATGGCCAGACCCGTTTAAGTTACAAATAGGGAATCAAGACCTCCGTGAGGAGAGTGAACATGCCTCCAAGAAGCTGTGAAACTCTAAGGTTAAACTACTCGCGGACACCGCCGCCCCCAACTAGTCCCGTGGGCTTGCGCCAACTATCCCGTGATATGGGTGCAAAAGTCGCACCTAACTCAGGGGGTGACTGCGGAGATCAGATGGAACCCAAGTAAGTCTACAACTGAACACTACCCGGCTGGGAATAGGGGCTGAACTGAAGTGTACATCCATCTCCAGGCTCAGAGCCCGAAATGCCTGCAGGTTCCTGGACCCCGCTGGGCAGAGGCCCTTGATAAAATGAGGCTTCTCAGAAGCGTGAGTCACAGGGGAGGGGACGGGGTCTGATCTCTAGGCTTCTTGGTCTGGTCTGAGTGTGTGCATTAGCCTCTCGGCGAGGTTGGCTCATTTGCGGGGGGCGCCAAGTCCAGGAGACCGACCGCAGGGGCGCTGCTGCCCGCTTCGGGCCCTGTGGTCCGCTGGAAGCCGGTGCGTCGCCCGCCGTGACGCCCGCAGGTGTTGGCGGGGCCTCTGCGGGTCCCGGGCAGCTCTGCAGCGGCCGCCCCG
>NC_043710.1:11207750-11208892 GCF_006229205.1 Suricata suricatta | reverse complement strand
TCGGGCCCTGTGGTCCGCTGGAAGCCGGTGCGTCGCCCGCCGTGACGCCCGCAGGTGTTGGCGGGGCCTCTGCGGGTCCCGGGCAGCTCTGCAGCGGCCGCCCCGTCGCGCTCCGGGCAGGCCGGCCGCTCGCCCCGCCGCTGTGGAGCCCCAGGCCGCGGGGGCGCCAACCTCCGGCGCCTCCCACTCCCGCGCTCGCTTGCCGCGCGGCCCACCCGACGGCGCGGCGCCGAGGCTCTGGGGAGGAAGGGCGGGAGGAGATTGCGCAGGCGGTCCCGGAACAAGACGCTGACCGTGGGCCAGCGCGGGGAGTGCGTGCCTGGGAGGGCAGAGCCTCATTATCAGCCCGGGCACGGCGCGCGCGCGCGCGCGCGCGCTAGCAAATTCGGAAAATCCCGCCTTGGGACTCTCCAGCCAACAGCACCGGGTCCAGGCGCAGCCTTTCCCGCTGCGTAGCCGGACTCAGCCAATCGGTTCCCGTAGTGGATGTGTTACTGGCCAATGAATGGGGACAGCCAGCTTCCGGCCGCTAGCCGCCTGGGGGCTGCGCGCCGAGCGCGGCAGCGGGGACTTCCACTTTCCCGGGAAGAGATCCGGCAGAGAGGCTGCTGAGATCAGTTCTTCGCAGTTCTTGCGAATCCTGGGGAAGCGGTACTCGCACCCGTTGGACAGATTCTTCGCATCTGTGAGTCGGACGTGGAGCCCTTAGGGGGTGGTGTCAAGGGCACTTGGAAGAAGGACCTTGATCCGGAGCCAAAGAGGTTTGGGGGTGGGGGTGCGGATAGGCATCCTCCCGTTGTGGGAACCCCCTTTCCCTTCCCCAGCTTCAGAGGTCAAGAGTTTTCCAGCTGGAAAGACACTTTGGGATCAGCCAGGAAGACGTTTGGCCACCGCGAGTTGTGCGAGGGGACGGGGGACGGGAGGGGGGGGGCGGCGCGGGGGTGGGGGGGACGGTGTTAAAAGCGCAGATTTCATAACTCCAGCCCAGAGGTACTGAATCCTGGATCTTTGAGGGTGGGATATGGTATCTTACTTTTTAACAAGCCCGGAGGGCGTCATTCACAGGAACAATAAAAGTTTGATATACACCAGACTCCCTCATTTACAAGTGAGGAAACCGAGATCCCCAGGAGGGTTGCGGG
>NC_043710.1:11166535-11207650 GCF_006229205.1 Suricata suricatta | reverse complement strand
GGGGGGGACGGTGTTAAAAGCGCAGATTTCATAACTCCAGCCCAGAGGTACTGAATCCTGGATCTTTGAGGGTGGGATATGGTATCTTACTTTTTAACAAGCCCGGAGGGCGTCATTCACAGGAACAATAAAAGTTTGATATACACCAGACTCCCTCATTTACAA
Organism: Suricata suricatta; assembly: GCF_006229205.1. Lineage (NCBI taxonomy): Eukaryota > Metazoa > Chordata > Mammalia > Carnivora > Herpestidae > Suricata > Suricata suricatta. The sequence continues at coordinate 11,207,485 of NC_043710.1, read as the reverse complement.
GTGAGGAAACCGAGATCCCCAGGAGGGTTGCGGGGAGAGAGGTTGACGTTTGGGGTGGTTCTTTCCTGGTGTCTTCCATTGCTGCTCTGATCAGTTCTCACCTGAATGCCGAGGGGAGCCCTCTTCCTGTATCCAGAGTTCTGTCTGTGCGGGTGACTTTCCCTTCTGTGTCCTGGGAACTTGTGAACACCTCCTCCCTCTGTCTCTTCACATGAGGGATTCCACCTGGCTCTGCCTTCCCGCAGGGTCTCCTGCAACCTAGCCTGGGATCTCTCAAGCAGTCAGCTACCGTGTTTGTCACTGTCCTCAATTACCCGAGGTCAGAATTGTTCCATCTTTTTCCCTTTAGCGAATTCCTCCCCTGACTTTCTCGACATGCATGCACTGACCTGTATTTGGCTGAAATTTCAAGGGGTACCCACTGCAGATGGCTGATTCTCCGTGTAGCTGAACTCTGCCCCACAAACTCCAGCCACATAGGCCTCCCATGACTCTGAGAGCAAGGTCTTCTTATCTCCAGGGAAACTGCCAGGCTCCCCTGTGGGTCCCTTCCCCCAGGTGGAAAGCTAGACGGCCCTAGAAATTACCTCATTTGGTTTCTCTCTCTGAGGGATGGGAAATCACTGTTGTGCACTGCCTGGTGCCTAGTATTTGAAAGTTGTTCCTTTTTTTGTTTCTTTCAGTCATTGTAAGTGGGAGGGTAAATCTAGTCTTTGTTTCTCTAACTTGGCCAGAAGCGGAAGTGAGTCATATTTTCTGAGAACTCATTATGAATTCCATGAAGCCTGAAGAGAGTAAGTCATCCGGTGCCACAGAAAATGGCCAGAGTACCAGAGCTGAAGATTCAAAGGTATGTCTACTTTTTAACAACTCTTTGCTACACCAGCATACCTGACATAGCACACTCTGATGATTCTGGAAGGAGATGTGCTCATAGAGAATGGCAGTTATAAACCCTTCTCTGTATTGTGGAAAATATATTTGGGGGAGATCACACATACAAGTGCTTGTGTAAAACCAAATGACAGTATATGAATCGACAATGCAAAGTGTGCCGTTTTAGACAACAAGGTGGCTGACGGTGTAGACACTTGATATCAGAAGGATAGACGGCCAAAATTAATACAGTTCATGCTTACTGAGAAATTAGTGTGTCCCTGGAATTATTCTTGTTGCTTCCTATGGATTATCTCATTTGACATTTAGTAAAACAATACACACTGTTATCATCCCTATTTTATTTTTTAAGGTTTATTTATTTTTGAGAGAGAGAATGAGTGGGGGAGGTACAGAGAGAGAGGAAGACAGAGGATCCAAAGTGGGCTGTGCACTGGCAGCTGTAAGCCTGATGTGAGGCTTGAACCCACAAACCCTTGAGATCATCACCTGAGCCGAAGTCAGATGCTCAACCCACGGAGCCACCCAGGCACCCCTATCATCTGTATTTTAAAAATGAAGAAACTGAAACCCAGCTTTCTTAAAGCTGCAAAAATAATGAACTTTAGGGCGAGGATTTGAATCCAGGCATTCAGACTTCATAGCCAGTTTTTGACCAACACAAAACATGCAAATCAATAATACCAAATCAAGATATAAGCAGGTGCTTTTGGAGTGCAGAGAGAAGAGTGCTTAATTCACACTCAAGAAATTAAGGCAGTATCATATGAGAAGGCTCTTAATAAATCGAATTTCACCTGGCAAGTGTATCCAGCATGAGGGACTAGTGTGAGTAAAGTTATATACACATGAAAACATATTTGGGAGCAGTATAGTTAGACTTGATCGTATGTAAGAATTCAAGCATGTGATGAGCTAATAATGCTAGGGACGTATTTTGGTAGAAGATTACAATAGACTTTATTTCAATAAGAACTTTTATTTTGTTGAAAAGAATCCATAATAAAATGGCTTCATTGGATTAAAGTTAAATAAAATTTAAACTTAATTTCTTCTGTTCACTAGCCACATTTCAAGTGCTCAGTGGCCCTACGTGGGTAAGGGATGCCATACTTAAGTATTTGGATTTCATTGTGTAAGTGAAGGAGAAGTTACATACAGGCTTTCTCCTTGTATTTTTAAGGAAGAGACTTAATTTAAACGGTAAGCTAAATTATCATGTTAAATGCCTAGGGCTACACTGTTCAGAATGGTAGCCACTAGCCACATGTGGCTATTTAAATTTACATTCAACTTAACTAAAGTTAAATAATGAAGGAAGTGAATAATTCAGACCCTCCGCTCACACTAAGCGCACTTCACCTGAGGCTGTTGAGTGGGGCAGTATAGAAGTTGGAGATCTCCATCACTGTAGAACATTCCAGTGGGCAGCACTAGTCTAGGGCATCCACTTGTACAACAAAACTACAGTGTGAAGTTTCCAAACTATTTGGAGGGAAAATAAAAGGCGGGGGAGGGGAGAATCTAAAAGAAGAGAACAAAGAAGGAGAATATAAATAAATCTGGAAAAAGTTGGAAAAGGAGAAGGCACTAAAAATATAACAGAAATGAATACAAAGAAAAACTTGGTAACCTTACCGGTTGTGTGGAAAACTTTAACTTTTAGCACTACTTTTCAACCTATTTATTACATATGCCATAAAATTACATCTTTTCCGCGTATAGTTCTATGGCCTATGACAGACACCTCTGGTCTTGTAACAACGACCAGAATCAAGATACAAGAGAGTTCCACCAGCTTAAATAATTTCCTTGTGCTCTGCCTCATCCCACACCCACCCTGACCCCCTGGTGATCACCAATGTATCCACCAAGTGTGGCCTTTTCCAGAATGCCATGTAAATAGAGAGGGGCCAAGAGGCCGAGCAGGATGGAAGCTTTTGGCTTCTCTCTTCCCTGAAATGCAGCCACATCAACACCAAACCATCTTGTGCACCTAGAAAATTGATCTGAGGATTAACACAACAAGGTGCACAACTTGAACATAGAATTCTTGGCAGGTACATGTGGGCGTGGTGGCACGGAGGGGTGAACCAGGGGAGAGAGAAGCCTGGGAGGGTAGGGAGCTGGTTTTGGGGAGAGAGGATGGAGATGGGGGAGAGTGCAGGAAAAGCACTCCCCCCAAAAGCAGCTGGAGAGAAAGAGTGGAAACACCGTAAGGGACTTAACAAGAAAGGAAGAAAGGAGAAAGGATAGGGTTTAAATACCATTAAGACTATAAGCAGAGGAGCTGAAAACTCAGGTAAATAGAACCACATGCTGAATCAGACCTTTGGGTCTGGCTTCTTTCACACATAACATGGCATTTGCGATTCAGCCATGTAGTTAGATATATCAGTAGCTTTTTCTTCTTACTGCTGGGTAGTATTCCACAACACAAATATACAAGAGTTTATCCATTCACCCATTGAAGGATGTTAGGGTTTTTCGCCCAGTTTGCGGGTTTTTAAAAAATATTTATTTTGAGAGAGAACAGGAGAGGGAGAGATTGATATACATTAATTAATGTATATATCTTTTAAATTTTTTTGATGTTTAATTAGTTTTGAGAGAGACAGAGATAGAGCGTGAGGGAAGGAGGGGCAGAGAGAGAGGGAGACATAGAATTGGAAGCAGGCTCCAGGCTCTGAGCTGTCAACATAGAGCCCGAAATGGGGCTTGAACTCACAGACCTAAGTAAAGCTCTATTAGAAGTAGGTAACACAAATTTACAAACGCAGTCAAATTAAATGGCATGTCATCGATCACTTGGCAGACATTTAAAATAACAGTACTGAAATCCTCTGAAGGAGTCAACCACATGGCTGGTGTCTGGGCATCAAGGGGAGAAGCAGCAGCATGAGTTGGCATGATTTTTTTGGAAAGCAGCTGGGCAACATATATGTTGTGAAGTACATTTATAACCATAGTGTCTGTATTTCTACATCTGGGAATCTGGCCTAAGGAAATATCCAGATGGTCAGCCAAAATGTTTTATGTATAGAAATGTTTGTCCTATAAAAATTCGAGACAATCTAAGTATCCAGCAACAGAAGAATGAATTCGAAATTATTGTACAGTGAAATAAATATATCCTGTGGCCCCACAAATTGTGTTTCAGAGGTTGTTGGATGGCATGGAATGTCATTAAATTTAAATGTTTAATGACATGTCAGCCAATGGCAGATTGCTTAGTGAAGAATAAACTCATACAGTATAGCACAACTTAAGAAACTAAAGGTTTGTATCTGCACGTAAAGAAATAGAAACAAAACAAAATGTAGAATCGTTATCTCTGGTGATGGAATAATGGTGGGTGATTTTTCTCCACTATTCATTATCCAGTATATTACTCAATTTTTATTCAGAATATCTACCAGTTTTATTATTAGACAAACATGAAACATTATTATTAAAGGTGATTCTCATTAAGTTTTTAATCTTTCCCTTTTCTAAGGATACTGCCATCAAGCAGACCTGTCCTGGAAGAATTGCTGTTCATCCTCTATCTGACATAAAGGAGTGTGGCAGTACCAGTAAGCTTGGAAGTGAAGTCAAGCATGAAGCATCTGTGGAAATCCAGAACCCAGACTTGAGCACCAATGAAATGTGTTATTTTACTTTTACTTTGAGTAAAAAGTCCAGGAAATCTGACCATAGTGTATTTAAAGCACATGGTAAACCCAATGAGAGTATCAACTCGGCTCTGAGAGCCAATGACATTTTCAGTGAAAAGATGGGGAATCATTTGGATAAGCCAATTCTTGCGTATGAAGAAGAAAAAATAAAAGGATATGTAAATTTAGGAATGCCTCTCAAGTGTCTACCTACAGGCTCCCATTTTAAAATAACATTCGGCCCAAATCAGGAAGGTGATCAGATGTTACGCCAGTGTGAAAATCCATACATGGAATGCGTTCTTTTTCACATTGTTGCTGTTGGGAAGACAACAAAGAAGATTGTTAAGATCAACCAACTTCATGAAAGAGGAACTACACTTTGTGTCTATGCCCTAAAGGGTGAGACTATCATAGAAGCTCTAAGCAAAGATGGACGATTTCGGTCTGACCTCGATGAATTTGAATGGAAAGTCATGGAAGATCATAAGACAACTCATGGAAAAAAGTCCCTGGTGGATTATGTGTCTGGAAAAACCTTAGAAATGGACATTTTTAAGAAACAACCTGCCCGGAAAGGTACCCATAAGAAAATTAAAAAAGAAAGTGAAAATGCCACAGAAGAAATCTGTCCCTGGGATCCAACACAGTCTGAGGTCAGGGAACAAGAACTAGAGGAAGAGAAGGAGACTGAAGATGTAGAACATAACAGAGAAAAAATTCTCCCACCTTGGAATCTAGGGCATGATATTGAACGTAAAAAACAACGGACAATTTCCAGAATTAGAAAATATTACAGTAATAGTTTCAACAGAAAATATAGGAGAAACAACTCACAGATTAGGCAAAGGCCCCATCCAGGTATGCAACATGTTAATCAATATATTCAAAGGAGGGCAACTAACCTCTGGCTGAAGAATTTCAAAAAGTTGGACAAGGTGATAATGGATCAATATCCAAAGTTTATTGAAGAGTTGCTTCGGATGAGAAAGTATTTTCAGGATGAACGGAAGACAACCAACCTGCCACCATTTCAACAATTCAACATTTATAAAAAGTACTTTGGAAAGGTGACCGAAAATTCTACTTCTGTTGCAACCTGTGAAGATCTTATTCATCTTAGTAAGTCAGTTGGGTTCATGAAATGGGATAATAATGGAAATACAGGCAATGCTACTTGCTTTGTCTTCAATCACGGTTATATTTTCACCTGTCGACACGTAATACATCTTATGGTGGGAGAAGGCACAGATCCAAGTTTGTGGCCAGATATAATAAGCAAATGTACAAAGGTAACTTTTGCTTATAAAAAGTTCTGCCCTACGGATGTCGATTGGTTTTCCATTGAGCCATGGTTTGAAATGTCTGATGGAACTCTAGATTACGCCATCTTAAAGCTAAGAGAAAATGGAAATGGATTTCCTCCAGGCCTGTTTGGAAAGATTGCCTCTCAACCTTCCAGTGGTTTGATTTATTTAATTGGTCACCCAGAAGGCCAGGTCAAGAAAATAGATGGCTGTGCTGTGATTCCTCTTAAAGAGCGGTTAGAGAAGTACCCAGAGCATCCTCAAGATGGGGTGGTAGGACCCCAGGCTGCCACTTATAATGTTTTCTCTATGTTTACCCAACGAAGTTTTCTACCAGAGGTTTGGCGCACAGACACACTTAGCTACGACACTTGTTTTTCCAGTGGGTCCTCTGGCTCCCCAGTGTTTAATGCATCTGGAAAATTGGTTGCTGTGCATACCATTGGGCATTTTTATAAACGTGGAGATAAAGTCTATGCCCTTATTGAATTTGGCTATTCTATGGAGTCAATTATTTGTGATGTTAAACAGAAAAATGAGAGCTTGTATAAATTATTAAATGAAGAGAAAAGTGAGAACCATAACGAAGACCAAAATAACAAGTCATTTCAAGATCATCCGATTGAACCCATGGAACATTAGGAAAAAGATGTTTTCAAGAAAATATGCTGATAATTTAGAGTATTTGGGGCTGTTTCCTTAAAGTATAATGAATATTCTTTTTTTAATCAGAAAATGATGTGGATGTTCAAAACATATATAAGAGTTCAAATAAATTCTGACTCTTTTGGTCCTTGGCTTTTTTCTTATTTGAAACAATCTCAAGCCTCAGTTAAAATAACTCTGTTATATACATACAATGAATTTGTATTTTGCCATTCTAAATACTTAGGATATACAACCATTCCATCTTCCTAACTGGCGAGGTGACCCCTATTCTCTGCATAACAAAATAATGGGGAAATACACCTTTAGAGTGAAGGAAAAAAGATGTTCCTCTAAAACTCAAAATTCTTTGGTTATTGGGGCCTCTGGGTGACTCAGTTGGTTAAGTGTCTGGCTCTTGATTTTAGCTCAGATCATGATCTCGTGGTTCATGAGATCAAGCCATGCATCAGGCTCTGCACTGACAGTGGAGAGCCTGCTTGGTATATTCTCTCTCTCTCTCTCTCTCCCCCCGCTCCCCTTCTCAAATAAACACTTTTTAAAAGTTATTTGGCTATCTTAATTTTTCCCTTTTGTGCCCCTTGTAACATCAGCCCTTATTGCAAATGATAAAAGTCCAGCTTTTCTGTTCTTTGCACTAGTTCTGCCCTTCTGTGGAATATAGAAGCATGACTTGCTCAGTCCCTATTCCCACCCTCTTATATCCAGAGTCTAGAAAGCTAAAGGCTACCTATCTCCGTCTAATTTGCAACTAAGATTCTGGGTATGAGTCAGAATCCTCAAAGTAGATTCACATGTCTGTTATTTGGAAGATAGAAAGAAGGTGGAGACTTTCTTCTGCTCCATCTTCTGGCAAACTATGTCATGGAAACATGAGTGTCCAGAGCCACGTTAGGTGGCACTGTCTAGTCCTCAGCTTCATGTGGATCGAGAGGTGATTGCAAGCAGCAGCAGCACCCAAACTCTGTATGGCAGTGCTAGTCATTTGCTTTGATAGGGTCAAGAGGCATTTGTAACAGCTTCTTCATCCAGCTTCCTGATTCCTGGTTTGCAGCTGACAGGGTATGGGTGCTTTTTTTTTAAATTTGAAAATGTCTAAATTAACCCAATATATATATGTACATATGTATGTTTATTAATTATTATTTTTAAGTATAGTTTATTGTCAAGTTAGCTAACATACAGTGCATATAGCATGCTCTTGGCTTTGGGAGTAGATTCCCATGATTCATTGCCCATCATCATTTTCCCCCTTCCCTCCCACCTCCCCCATAAACCCTCAGTTTGTTCTCTGTATTTAAGAGTCTCTTATGGTTTGCCTCTGAGAGAGTGTGTTCTTGAACTCAATTCCAATATTGGCCCTTTGAATCCCTCCTATTGCTTTTATCATCCTAAAGATGTCCTGGCATTGAATCCCTTCAGTTCAATCTCTTTTACCTACATGGAACTCTGATAAATCCCCCTACCAACAGGCAGTTGATTGGACTGACCAAATATGTGATCGTTTTTCAGTTGTGCAAAAGCCATAAATATCACTTAGAAATTGTTGGTTCAGAAACTCTAGATCTGTATGTCTATTAGGAACAAGTGTTAAATTTCAAAAATAAAGTAGCAGCTTGAACAAGAGAAGTTATTGCCCTGTCTTGTAATAGTCTAGACGTACAGCCCTCTGTGGTTGTGGGAGTTCAAAGGTTTTCTCAGTCAGGTCCAAGGTGACTACTAAATTTTCAGCCCATGCACCTACACCAAAGGCAGGAGCAAGAGAAAAATGTGCAAAAGGGGAGTACACCTTTTTAGAACACCATCTAGAGGTGCCTTGGTGGCTCAGTCAGTTGAACGTCTGACTCTTGATTTTGGCTCAGGTCATGATCTCACGGTCACGGGATCAAGCCCCGAGTCAGGTTCCACACTTGGCATGGAGCCAGCTTGGAATTCTCTCTTACCTTCTCTCTCTGCCCCTCCCCTGTTCACATGGCTTCTCTCTCAATCTCTCACTCACTCTCCCTTTCTCTCTCTCTCAAAAACAAATAAACATTAAAAAAAAGAACCCCATCTAAAAACTGCACATATCACAGTAGCTGGTACACATTCTCTACAACTTGGCTACATAGCTCACTTACCTGAAAATCAGGCTGTGCGTGTAGTGTTTATTTTGGATGACCAGATGCCCAGCCTAAATTCTATTACTGTGGAATAAAGGGAAAATTGATATTAGATGAACTAGTCATTTCAACCACAGTCCCATTCATATAGCCTCTCTAGTGTCTAAATACACTCTAGTTTCCACATATGAAGCATACTTAACCCACTCCCCAAGATAGTCCAGAATCTGGGTGGCATGCATGTGTCATTACCACATGTGGATGCAGCTTCTCATGGCCCAGAGATGAGCCTTGCACCCTACTTACGCACCCAGTACACCCTATGGAGTATGACCAGAATCCAACAACTTAAATTCCTATTCAGAAAAGATGATGGAAGATACAGTAGTCACTGTCCCATAGCAGGGATTAAATTCCATTGTGCAGAAGATGCCAGGATGCCCAGCTCTGGCAGGGAGCACAATCGTGGGTGAGTCCACGGCAGCTGCTGGTCACTGCTCATGGCAGTTGGACTTGCTTTGACCACTGTCCTTCAACACCTCTGATTTTGACCTTCAGGATGTTCTTTTCTGTCCATTGTTTTCTGTGGCCATTTCTCTTCTGTAAGTCAGGATTTATGTATAGTGAAATTCATCCTTTTTGGTATAAAGGTCTATGCATTCCAACAAACACATAGACCAGAGTAACAACTACCACAATCAAAAAAGCAAAGCAGCATTTTTAATAAAATACACAGCACAGTCAACATGCTTACAGAAATTGAGTGATAATTTTAGTCAGTGTATAGCTTTCCCTAACTTTCAAACTTGCTGTTTCAGGGAGTGATCTGAAGCATCCTCCATGGCCAGATGACACATATACCTGCTGTTAATGTTTGTTTATTTTGCGTCAGGAACATTCAAATCAGAATCCAAACAAAGGCTATACATTGTGTTTGGTGGTAGGAGCCTCTTCAGTTCCTTTTAATGTATAAATTCCCCACTTTATCATTTTCCTGACATGTATTTATTGAAGAAAGTAGATCCAACTTGTCCAGTAGATGATTCTACATTCTGTTCCTTGTGATTCTACCTTTGTGGTGTTGTTGAATGTGGAGCCCTGTATTTCCTGTAAACTGGTGGTTAGGTCTAAAGACTTGATCATATTCAGTTTGGACTTTTTGCCAAGAAGACTTCCTAGGTGGTACCTCGGGATGTCTGGCCTTCCAGTTGCATTTACTGTGGGCTAATTTCTGAGCCTCGTTTTCATTAGCGTCATGAAATTTAGGATGAAACCCACTGGCTTCCTAAAAGGGAGTGTTGTTGAATAAGAATCTCTGGAGAGTTCACCACTTCAAAGAACTAAGCCAAAATAATTTCCCACCTTCTTTTATTAAGAACCTTTAAAATCCATTCCCACAAATATTCTCTGGTTTTTGATGGCAAGGTCTAGAACTTCAGAACGTTCTCTTTGCATGAACCTTCTTTGCCACATATTCTGCAAATTGCCCTCAGATCATCTTAGTAAGTTTAAATCTGGTGTGAAGGTTAGAGTCAGGTTTCAACCTGGCCCAGCCCCAGGGTGACCAGATATTTGGTCAAACATTATTGTAAGTGTTTCTGTGAGGGTGTTTGGGATGAGATTAGCATTTAAGATTAGCATTAAGACTGAATAAAGCAGTTTGCTCTCCCTAATGTGGTGGGCCCCATCTAGTCAGTTGAAAGCCCAAAGAGTAATTACTTTGGGAGGCCCCAAGTAACAAAGTATGCTTCCCGTATGACTGTCTTTGAACTGGGACATTGACTTTGTCCAGCCTTCGCACTTGAACTGACACATTCGCCCTTTTTGGGTCTCAAGCCTGCCGGGTTCTCAGACTTTCAGACTCCAACTAGAACTCTACTATCAGCTCCTCTGGGGCTCCAGTTTGCTGACTCACCCTGCAGAGCTAGGGACTTTCCAGCACTCCTAATCACATGAACCCATTACCTACAATAAGTTAAATTATATTGTTTTGTGTATATTTATGGGTTTTGTTTTAGAAGGACCCTAATAGGGTGTCAGGACTACTACAGAGAGGCATGGTACATGAGGGAAATGTCTTATCTTTCTCCTACCAGAAGACAAAAGAGAAGCAGCAGAGAGAATATGTCATTCAAGTTTAGGAGCTGATATTTTCCATCTTAGAAGCCTCCCTAATACCCTTACTCCGATTCTAAGAAACTTACCATTTGTAAATAAATGTCTTAAATTTCACAAACAGGACAGGGAAATTTGTGAATGCAATTCCCATTGGAATTTAGGAACATAAAAAAGTCCATCTCAGAGTTCTGGGAATGATGAGATGGTATTTCAGACTAAACCTTCCCCACCCACCTCACAGATACTCACTGAACAGCCAGAAAATCTAAATGAAAAATAGGAAACACTTGTATGAAGGTATCAAAACACTACCAAAGCAGCTGGGAAGAACAGGGTCAGTATCCTGGTGAGGAGGGAAGCCCAAAGGGGTCAGTTCTGTCATTAGTGTTGCTTTTGTCTTACAGGCACCTGCCAGTTCTGGAGGAGATGAGAGGCTGAGTGGCTGAGCAGACACTTGAAGAGAATCATGAAGGGGAGGAAGCACAAGAGTCACAGCTAAGGCCTATCAAGTAGTAGGGGTTCTAGTAAACACAAGACTTTGAACGCAAACAAACCATTGCACCCATAAATAATTTTGTCCAGGAAACACCTCAGCCTTCACACAGACACAAGGCAGTTTGAAATCACCTCAACCCAAACCAGGTTAAGATGACCTGGGATTGTGAGTGACGCCAGCCTGGCCACCTCCCAGAATGAACTGTAAAGTCCCTTCATATCCTTCTTGGACCTCATGGTTCTTCTACAAGTCAAAAATTGCGACATAAAAATGAAACCTTAGACTTTTAAAAAGAAGGTAAGGGCCTCATATTGTTGAGGTAGATTAAGAAAGATGGTGGAGATGCAGCCTGAACGAGAAGGATGTGGCCGCATTCTATCCAATACTAACAAGAGAAATGTATACTGCATGACGGTTATTTACTTACATGCCAATTGAAGGGCGCAAGGTGCTCATTGGAGAAACAGACCTTCTTTCTTGATTACTGTCCGAAAAATGGGGAATTAAGTTCCACTCTCGGCATTTGACTCTCACTTCCCCGCCAGACCATGGGAACTGACATTTCCTGAAACTGGAAGATGGAATCATGCAAGAAAAGACGAGGTATGCCCATAACCAAAAAGACACCTTTAGACATGTTCATAAAGCTGAGGGCCATCTTGTCAGATCCCGCGATCCCAGGTTTCCTCCTGCTCCACCACACACCTGCTGCTGCATCTAAATGTCCGCTGAAAAGTCTTCATGGCAGCTCCTAACTAGCGGAATGCAGACCCTTAGCCTGCAGAGGAAGCCTGTCCCTGTCAGTGCCAATCCTGAGAGCCTAAGTATGGGCCACTGCTTGAACTTGCCTGCCACTCTGTCTCTGCTCCGTCCCTCTGAACGAAAGAGGGTCCAACGAGATGCCCAGCAAGTGGTGGTTCCAAGTGCTTGTAGCAAACGTGCGTTTTCCACCCACCAACATTTTCTGTAAAGCTCATCACCGAGATGTGGAGTCAGACACACAGACCCTGGGATTTTGTCACAGCAAGCACACCTGAATTTGGGATCTAGAGCTCAAATGTCACCACCTCTGTGCTGTCATCCTCGAGCCCCTCCTGGTGACACCACGCCTCCTCCTCATTTCTGTATTTATAGCACAGGAGTTGTAATTCTCTTATTTTACCTGTTTCTCACCTACTAGATTGCAACTGATTTGATGGTTAGGACAATGTGACATTCCTCTTTGTATCCACAGGGCTTAACACTATTCTTTAGCAAATACATAAAGCTCCAGTTCCTCCAAAAAGAGTGAATACATTTGTTTAAGAGAATTTAGATTTCTATTTATTTGACACAGGTCAATGAGAGACAAGTGATGGCGGTCCCATAGAGGGTGTTCGTGGGATTTCTACCCCAACAGGTATTTGTCCTGGAACCACACAAACCATATAGCAATGAGGCCCCAAGGGTCCCACTCCTCCAGCATTTCTGACTTTGCTGCTTGGTCCTCATCAATTTCATCCAACCTTGGAAAAAGCAGCCAAAAAGAGAAAATCAGAGGCTGGTCCACATCTAATGGTGAGGTGGCTTGTGGAATCCACAAGAACACTGGAGTTTTGTTCTTCTTGTTCTTGTTTACTGTGAAGGTCAGTTATACAATTAAAGTAAAACTAAAAAAAAAAAAAAACCGACTCAAGAGGAAATCTGATTAGTGATTCTTGCGGTCAGCCTTATCATGTGTCCAACTACTTCCCTAGTTGTCAGCAAGGGAGGTGAGGATGGGCACATAAATTAATTCTGTTTATCAGGAAACAGCCCCTGCGATCGCCGCACAAAATTCCAGTGTTTTCCCCCGTTGTTGCTGCTATAAAAAGGCTAGGGAAGAAACTCAGATTGAAAAATTAAACTTCCTAATATATTTTGCTTAACCCAAGAAAAATATATAACGTAAAATATATTTTAAAATCCGGCCTGCTTTCTCCTTTTTTCAGGGCCAGAAATACCTGGCAACTAATTTAATTAAAACAGACTCCATTGCCCTGCACCAAGAATCCCTTTGCATGTTTGCAATACAACCATGGTATCATGAGTGATGGAGAAAAGGGCACTTGATTCCCAGCAAGGTGAAGACGATTAATAGTAAGCTGAAGAGGCAGCGAGGCAGCTCCCACAGGCCAAGCCAACCTCAGTTCTGGCACCTTTAGGCCAACAGAAGGATCTAGGAGGAGCACTAGAGAGAGGACGTCCAGCTCCCCAGCTTCCCAGCTCTCGACTAACCTCTCGGGCTGGTCCAGCATTCTGCGACAGGAAAGCAGTTTCCTAAAAGGCCTCAAGCTCTGCCCCAGGAAACTGAGGGTTGGGCAAACCGCCTCCCTATTGTGATGCTATTGGGCAAGAAGGATGTCAATTCTCTCCCGGCTCCACCCACTTCTCCCCGGCTCCACCTTCTTCCCCTTTTCCGCCGGCTCCTCCTCTGGCGCCACCTGCAGGGACTTCGCGCGCGGCGAGGTGCCGCCCTAGCTGCACCAGTGGCTTAGGGACTTCGCTTGCGCCGCAGGGGATGTGGAGGGAAGGGGGCTGCCGGCGCCAATCTCAGGCCCCGGGGCGCCGAGTCTAAGAGCACGGCGGGCGCCGCAAGAGGGTCCTGGAGGAACTGGTGGGGGCGGTGGGGCGCAGGGAGAGCCGGGCGGGAAAGTGCTGAGTTGGAGTGGAGTCATGGAGACCCATCTGACAATGGAAAGGAAGTAAATCCTAGAGCCTAAAGCCTTGGCGCCAGTTTTCTCCTCCTCAAAATGAGGTGATAAAAAATTGTGCCCGTTTCGCAGAGGTGTTGTGATGATTTAGAAGTTGTAAAGTGCGTGGAACACTGACAGGCCCAGAGTGTGCGATATTTGTTAATTAACAGTCGGCTTTAAAGATGATCTAAGCCAGAGTCTCTCACTAGCATGATTTTTTTTAAAGACAGAGCTGACTGAGCCGACTCGCCCCGGATCTGTTGAACCACAAAATATTGCGTTGGCTCCAAGAATCTGCATTTTTAAGAGACTGCCCCAAATATTTCTTCTAGAGACTAAAGTTGGGGAATCACTCACCTGGGCCAACCTCTTTGACTTGCAAATGAATGAACTTAGAAGTCCCCAGAGTTCCTGCAGAGCCCTAAAAGGCTGCACGGCCCTAAAACCAAAATCCTACCATACAGCCCTCTTTCTGCCAACTGGTTACGTGGCCCCTAGCAAATTCACTGTGTTTCTAAGCTGTGAAATGGGGGCAAAGTCACACCCACTGCCAAAAGAGGGGGGATGTGAGGATTAAATAAGACCCGGCTGCGCCAAGCACAACCCCAATGGCCTGCAAGTGATGAATGAACCTTAGAGTCCTACCCTACTCACCCAGTTTTATGAGGTGCCAAAGACCGTCGCAGCCAGGATGCCCCAATGCTGCACGTTCCCTTACCACCTTCCCCAGTACCTCCTCCTGAGACTCGCACTTCCAAGACGTGCTGTCATATCAGGGCTCAGTCCCGCCCAGGCAGGTCTGGAGCTGCTGGTACGCCAGGAGGCACCCGCAGCGGGTTTCCACGCCGCTCGCCGCTCGGTGGGAAGAAGGACCGAAGCCACTCCAGCCCGCGCGTCCCTGCGCGTCCCTGCGCGTCCCCGCGGCCTAGGCTTTCTGGCCTCTGGCCAGGACTGTGCTGGGCGCGGCGGAGAAAGAGGCCAGCGTGCAGACAGCCTCTTCCTTGGAGTCTCTGCATTGGGGCGCTGCAGGCACCCTCCTAGAAGTCTAAGCAGAGGCTCCTGATGAGGGTGTTACTTCCTGGTCTTGGGCGGATCCGGAGTTTCTATGATCTAGCTCTGACTTAGGGATCCCGGTCGTTCAACACTTATATGACCTCAAGATGAAATGATATCACTTCATCTTGCTGATGGAAGAGTAATTTGGCACTCATTTCTGTATAGTAATTTGGCAATATTCCTCCAAACGTAGAAATCACGTGCAACTTTTGACTAAGGGTACAGCTTTCTAGACAGGCAAACATGATGGCAATAAAAGAAGTAACAAAGACAGCGACTGTCGTTCATGGAGCATTAGGGCCTGGTTTATTTGGATAGCAATCAGATGCAGTGCCTCCCTGAAGCCTGGCCACTTCATGAGGCAGTACTAGAAGGAGCGTTTTCTTTACGTGGTGATGGCAGAAGCCAAGGAAAGACCCAGTGGCACCCAAGGCCAAGCTCAGTAAGTTTTGGTTCTGTGCCATTTTACTATCTAAAGCAAATCAGGTGACTAAGCCTGACATTAATGAAGTGGGAGGGACTGCAAAGTCACAGGACAAAACGTGTGTATACAGGTTAAGGGTGAAATTTGACAACTGGTTTTTCCTGTTCTCTGAAGACTTTCCAAAATGGGAGGAATAGAGGGGCGCCTGGGTGGCTCAGTCCATTAAACGTCCGACTTTGGCTCAGGTCATTATCTCACGGTTTGTGGGTTCAAGCCCCATGTTGGGCTCTGTGCTGACAGCTCAGAACATGGAGCCCACTTCACATTCTGTGTCCCCCTCTCTCTCTGCCCCTCCCCTACTCATGCTCTGTTCCTCTCTGTCTCAATAATAAATAAACATAAAAAAATTAAACAAAATGGGAGGAATAGAATTAAGGATCCCCTAATTCCCAGAAAATAAAAATAAATGCTTTCTAAGTCAAAAATTACATAAAGCTTTACAAAACTTTAAACAGCAAACATGTATAGCGAGTCCTGGAAAAGTACCATGCTTAGAACTATATTGTATCAAACTGCTCTTGGGGCACCTGGTGGCCCAGATGGTTAAGTGGCCAGCTGACACTTAGTTTAGGCTCAGGTCATGATCTCACAGGTTTGTGGGTTTTTGAGTTTCAGCCCCGTGTTAGGCTCTGTACTGATAGCAAGAAGCCTGTTTGGGATTCTCTCCCCTCTCTGTCTACCCACCCCCTCAAAATTAAATAAATAAACATTGAAAAATAAATAAACTGCTCTGACTCCATGAATGTGAGCAACATATTCATTCAGCTCTGTATCCTCTAACAGCCAGTCAATATCTGGAAGCAGGAAACCTAAATGAATGAAACCGTGTTGGAAATTCTATTATGTGTGTGCCTTTTCCTCCCTCCCAATCTGAGGGCAGGACTGTTCTCAACATCTCACCTTTTAGTTAATCAGCATTGGGTCTTAAAAGTTGTAACTGCAAATTTATGTGTTGAAGAAAGGATTGCATAAATGAAAAAATACGCAGGAAGAGGTGAGCTGCTGTGCCCTTCGCCTTTAAATATTACAGGCAACCATAGTTCAACAGAAAGAGTTTAGCCTTATTTTCAAATCCTTACAAGAATGTTTCTGGGCAATTACTTGCTGAACCTTTGATCTGTGAATCCAGAAAGATGACCACACCTAGTGACAGGGAAGAGTCTGTATGTAGTGTGAGCTAGGAATTAAGAAATAGCCTGTTTGATTAAGCACTGACAGGAATGCAACTATATTTTTTAGATTCCTGGTAATTCTAAGAACTCTGGTCTTTAGCAGACAAAAGAAAAAAGAGGAAGCTTTCATAAATAAGTTTAATGGTCAAATAGCTTTTTAAAACTGTTTTTGGTTTCTAGTCTTTACAGTGTGAATTTTATTTGGTTTAGTGCTCACTGGCTCTATTTTGTAATTGTGAAATTCCAACTTTATTATTTTTCTGAAATTGGAAGAAAAAAACAGTAACCTAAAGATGTAAGATTATGAAGGGGAAAATGTAATAGTAATCTTTCATCCAAAAAAAGTTTATTTGCCTATTACCTTAAGGCAAAATATATTTTATTGCAAATATATTTAAGGTTTAGGAAATGTTTGTTATTTTACGCCCTTTCCCCAAGAAGTCAAAACATAACTTCCCAAGCCAGAAATGTTTTAAAAATAAAGATTGTTAAAACTATACAAAATTATAGAAATGTTTAAGAAAAAGTGATGGATATCTATGGTACGGTTGCACAGATATTACCTAAATAGGAACATATTTTACATTTTAACTTCTCATTATCTGCTTGTGCACTAATATTTCATAGTAACAAAATGTTAAATTCTTAACGTCCATGTTTTAGAAAGTGCTGTTAAGCCTATTGTCTACTAAGTTACTGCATTGTTTAAACACTGATATGTACAAAAGGCAAAAAAAAAAAAAATGGAAGCAAGGAAGAAAAGAGAAAAAGACACAAAATGATTTACATCTACATAAATACATTCTCAGTGAACTGTCTAGATTTCTTCTGTCCTTATGGGTTTTCGTACTCAATAGTATCTGCACATACAGTGGCTTCAACAATGCCAAACAAGGACAACGTCACTCTTCTTCATAGTTCAGATCCCTTTCTTAGTTTCCAAACAGTATCTCAAAGTTTATCAAATGCTAACAAGTCAGCTAGAATAATGGACCAGGAGGTTGCTGTTGGGAAGTCACCAGGGTAGCTCTCCAAAACCGGATAGATCCGGTTGGGCAATTTCAACCTCAGTATTTTTACCACCTCTTGATTGTCACTGAAATTTTTACTTCTTCGGCATCTTCAATGAAGGGGGGCAAAAAGGATCAGCCAAAGTTAATTCTTTGGTGATCACTGCATGCGCTACTCTCAGGATTCGGAGAAGATATTTAGTGGTGAAACTTTCATACAATCTGGGTTTCCTGATTGTTTTATGCTTTTTAAAAAGTTACCCTATCCAAACCTCAGAGAACCCAGAGAAGAGGAAGCAGTAACTGAGCTACGCTGGGTGTCTTGTATGCACATTAAATCCAGTTCCCCAAAATAATCACATATATTGTAGTTAGCAACACACTTTTCAACCCTATCCCTCTGGACGCATCATATATCCCTCTGCCAATTGCAGAAAAGTCACGGGTGTAACCGTGGTTCCTTTTCAAATGCAGCACGGAATGCGTGCACATCTGCTCTTGACGCAGATCCTTCAACAGCAGCAGGCTGTCTACAAGCCCTGCCCTACTGAAGTGTTGGCTCTTGGATTCATATTCTCGGAGTCCATGCGGTTTTTCCTCATCAGGATTGTAAACTCCTGCATTTATGGACGGACGTTTGGAGAATGGGTTTATGACAAAGTCGTTCACTCCATCTCCATTCGCGGCATCTTCCTGTCACCGTCCTGGCACCTGTCCCATCCGCAGGGGGTGCCAGAGTCGCCGGAGTCCCCCGCCTCTCCACCCATCCGCAGCGCCTCCAGTGCGCTGGCGTTGTGACAAGCTGCAGACCCCTGGCCAGTGCCTGGGCCTCCACCTTCAACAGGATCCGCAGGAGGGGACAGCTGGGCATCCAGAAGCCGAGTTTCCACCCACCCACTTCCTCCGCGGGGTCCCCGCGCAGGCCTGGAGCCGCCTCAGTGCCCCGCCTCCCGCCCCGCGCCCTCTTAAGCCCATTGCCCGCCCCCAGGACTGTTTCACGGATTCTGGGCGCGGGAAAGCGGGAGATGAAGCCGCCAGTGGCGGCAGCGAGCCTCGTACTGCGGCAAGTCCAGCGCGCTCACCGCGGCTAGGAACGCTTAGGGTGGGAGGGTGCGCAGACTCCCGCGCTGCAGACCACGCCGGGCCCTGGACGCTCATTGGCCGCGCACGTTGTTCACACTCCTTCGCGCCCTCCACTGGGCGCCAATCGGCTTCCTCAGTAGGAGAGCTGCTGTCCAATGAGAGCAAAGGGACTCAGGACCTCTCCGTTCATTCGCCAGAAGCGCAGAGACCTCTTGCCCAGAGACCATTTGCCCAGAAGGCGGAATTCCTGGCGGGAGACAAAGATCACCCCAAAGTCGCGAGTTCCTGTGAGTGACTGCGGAATTTGGGACGAACTCTTCTATTCGGTGAGTCATCCCTTTGGTCATTGAGCTGACTTAGAGTTTCAAGAAAATTCACTGACAGGGACCCGATGCAGAAAAACTTAAGGCTGGGGGAGATGGGGCAGAAAAAACCCATAGACCTGGATACTGTCTTATCCTCAAAAGACTGAGGTCTGTCCCTGGAAACTTAAAAGAGAGAGAGAGAGTAAAATAAAAGGATGTGTATTTCTTCTACAGTGCCCAAGGGGAAAGCATGTTCTAATTTTAAAAACTGGTGTGTCTTAGAAGACCCAACATTAACTTTATGAAAATGTTTCCTAAGAACTTCAGCCTCAAGGTGAGTCTGAATTCTGTGTGTAACAAACCATGTCAAATGTGTTTTCCTGGGTGAGCTTCTTTCCAGGATAAAATAAGTGACACATGGTGATTATGTTCTCCAGCATGTTCATCATTAGGAGCACTGAAGCCATCTACATTCACGTAGCATAACTACATTAATATGACTTATCTACTGTTTTCATCAACATAAATTTACTATCCCAGCAAAATTTTTCCCAGGGACATGAGAGTTGCAAATATCTCTATTTATTCCAGGAACTTCCTCAAAGACCCAAGAACTCTTCAATTGCAATCAAAGTACAGTTTGCATCTGAAACCTTGAAAATCCTTGCCTTGTTATCCATCAATTCTAAACTTTCACCTAGTGATTACTCTGTCCTAACCAATCTCTACATTAAAGACCTGATTTAAACCAGACATCAAAATCTCAATAGATAGCCCAACCTTGCTCTCCTCTTTCTGAGATGCTACCAAAGTTCTGTGAAGTTATTTCTTCCCCAAACCTCGAGAAGCATTAAGCTTAGCCTAGTCTTATCAACAGGTAGTTCTGTTGAGATTTCTGGGAGCCAGCATTTGACATCCTTGGAGGGCCCAGCAACAGGTAGTCAGTTTCTGCTGCCGCCCACTCCAGATCGGTGTGGTCCTCTGAGGTCCCTTGAACTTTCTCTCCGGTGCTCTCAAAGGTGAGGACAGTGAATCTTGCATGAGGTTTGCCCTCAGCTTGTTTTTTGTTGAAGCCCCCCAAGAGCTGAGTTTATTTTGCCCCTGGGAGTGAAGACACCTCCGAAGGAATTTTTGTGATGACCCGGCCAAAACTTTGGAAGGTCTACGCTTAGTGAAAATTGAAGGGAAGAGAATAGGCGTTGACGCCCCTAAGTCTGTTTTTCAAACTGGCAATGGGAATAAAGACATTGGGAAAGTTTTGTTTTTAGGCTGAAGGGATTGAGACAAACAGCTTTCTAATGGTTTATTCTGGAGGATCCCTGCCCCCAACAGCCAGGACAGCTGCTGGGGTACCCAAAGAAGCAAAGACCCAGAGAGGATGGTGGCGAGAGGTGGGTGCAGGCCCAGGCAGAGGCTGTTAGAAGCCGGGTGGCTATGAAAGAGGAAGGAACCCAGCAGTGGGCGGAGCAGTGGGTCGCAAAAGGCGGGAGAAGTTCTAGAAGCACAGCCCAAAAGGCGGGAGAAGTTCTAGAAGCTTCAGCCCAGTTTCCAAAGAAGCGAAGACCCAGCGAGGACGGTGGGAGGTGGGTGCATGCCCAGGCAGAGGCTGTTAGAAGCCAGGCGGCTCTAAAAGAGGAAGGAACCCAGCAGTGGGCGGAGCAGTGGGTCGCAAAAGGCGGGAGAAGTTCTAGAAGCTCAGCCCAGTCTCCGGCCGGTGGAGCCCGCCGAGCTATCCCTGACATCCCTCGCAGGCTGACTTCCAGCTGCAGGTCTTGGTTCCCTCCGGTAAGCACCGACCGCGCGCGGGCTCTGGATTCGAGTACCGAGTGCGGGCGGAGCGGGGAGGGGAGCGGGAGCGCGCGCCTGCGGGGCCGGGCCGGGCAGCGCGGCCCAGCCGGGGACCGGGGGAAGCTTGAATTTCCGCGGCAGCTGCCGGTCACACCGCGGGGGTGGGGGTGGGGTGGCCTAGGGTCCGCCGAGACCGGTGCCCTCCTAGTCTGGCTCAGCTCTGGGCACTCGCTCCGGGGGAGGGGAAAGGGGGAGAGAGGAGGAGGAGGCGAAGGAGATCTAGAAGAAGGGGCGGGGAGGAGAAAGGTGGAGGGGAAGAGAGGGAAGTGAAAGGAAAGAGGGAGAAGGGTGCGGGGGCGAGAACCAAGGGAGAGCTTCTGGGTGGGTAGGAGATGGACCCCTCTTTCTTTATGTCCTTACTGTAGGACAGTAAGGTCATAGAGGTCAGCAGAGCCTTCTCCAACTCTCAGACCCGGCTGGAGGAAGGCCACTTCACATTTGCTAAGATATGGTTCAAGCCAGATGCTAGAAATGATGCTGGGGGCGGGAGGTGAACATTGGGGTGTTTTCTTAACCTCTTGCCCCTTCCCACCGTGAATGCTTCAGTTCATCCCAGTTTAGTTCAAAAGTCACATTTCTTTCTGTCCACTTTATATTCTTTGGGGGGTGGGGGGGAGGAGTCCATATGTAATAATCACTCCTAAATCACCTGAGTCCTCTCTCAAAGTCTGCAAGGTGGAGTCGTCCTCAGCAGACACTGAACCCCCAGATTCTCTTAACTGTTGGGCAGTAAGTTCTTGCCTTCAGCGATCTTACAAAATAGCCCCACTGCTCAATGATATGTATCTATTGCTGTTTCTCCAGGTTCTCTGCAGTTTCAAAAGTATCCCTGTGGTAAGTATATTGATACTGAAAATAGTGATATTTACTGGGCGGGCAGCCTGTTATGTACCAGACCCTGTTCTAAAGGCTTTATGTGAATTGTATTTTTTTTAATCTCCACAAGCAGGGAGGCAGATGCAGTCACCCCTCTCGTCTTAGAGATGTGGCCAATGAGATAGACAATGGTTAGTTAATATGCCAAGGTCATGCAGCTAGTAAATGGTAACCACATATTTGAATCCAAGTGGTCTTATAAAAACTAACGTTGATGCAGCAACTTCATATTCTTTTCCTCATTTAGAATCGTGGGCTCATATTACAAACGGGAAAATTAGGCTCAGAGACTCTGCAGTTTCCTGGGTAGTTCATTACCAGTAAAAAATGCAGCCCCGGCTCCTACTCCACAGCAAAATGGTTAAGAGAATAGCCACAGAGACTTAAGAGACATCATAATTTTTAAAGTTTTGTTTAACTTTTTCATGCTTAATTATTTTTGAGAGAGAGAGGGAGAGAGGCAGAACACAAGCAGGGAAGGGGCAGAGAGAGATGGAGACACAGAATCCCAAGCAAGCTCCAGGCTCTGAACTGTCAGCACAGAGTCCTACGCAGGACTGGAACTCACAAACTGAACTGTGAAATCATGACCTGACCAGAAGTCAGACGCTTAACTAACCGACTGAGCCATCCAGGCACCTCTTTTAAGTTTTTATTTTTAAGTAACATCTATACCCAACGTGGGGCTCGAACTTACAACCCCAAGATCGAGTTGCACACTCTTCCGACTGAGCCGGCCAGGCACTCCAAGAGACATATTTAAAGACAACTTGTGTGTCTCAGTTGGATGTTGGTCTAAACAAATTAATATTGTAATTATACAAGAAAACTTTCTTGATATGTAGAGCTGGAAAAAGATAATTGGGAATAAAATGTCATGATGTATCTAAGTGTAAAATAATCTAGGAAAATAAAAAGATGATGCGAATTTGGCAAAAAATGAGCAATCACTGACTATGTGATAGACATATGAAGATTCATTAGACTATTCTCTTTTTGTGGTTGCTGTTCCTATTTGAAATGTTTGTAATCAAAAGTATACCTTCCGGAGCTTTGTAACCTTGAGCAAAGAGTTTAGTCTCTCTGGATGCTCAAGTTTTTTATTCTCAAAATAAAACTAATAATGCCTGTCTCACAGAGTTGGGAGAATTGAATGAGATCATTATAGAGAGCTCTTAGGAGAGGGCTTAGCATATCATGTGCAGAATCCATGCAGTCACTGGACCTTATAAATGAGTCTGTGTAGAGAGCTCAGCACGTGCTGGGCCTCCTGGTGCATGTTGCGGTGCTGCCCTCCGTGGCTTTTGGCCTACTTATTACTAGTGAAGATCATGCTGTCTTATCTACGCTGTTCATTCTCTTCTGCGGGGTCGTGAGAGGAAAGATAGAAGGGAAAAGACTCCTTTAAACAAACAAACAAAATGACAAACAAGCAGCAATGAAACTTCCCGACTATCTTCGCAGCCAGACTCTCAGCCCAAGATTATTTTGTCTTTATGGTTCTTTTCCCATCCATTCCCCCGGAATTACACCATTTGTGTGCCTCCCCCACCTTAAATGGGAGATGGGGGCCAGATTTTGACATCAGTGGAACTAAAACACACTTCTCAATTCTCAAACTGTGGAACTACACTTCCGTGGGGCACTTTCATACCCATGTTAGAGTTCCATCTCCGCTACATAGCTTGGCCTTGAACGTCATCTGCCTGATCTGAGTTATACTTTCCTCATCTGCAAAAAGCAAATACTCTTGGTTTGCATGGTATCTGGGGGGACTGGCAGTAAGTATTTGGTGTGGTAGCTAACGTGCAGTGCTCTGTAAAAGGGACCTTTTATTGTTGAGGTGATTGTAGTTGTTGGTAAAGGGTCTGAAGAGAGGGTGCTAGGGCCCAAGGGGGGAGCGCGGGATGTGGGGTCCCCATTAACATTATTCTCTGTACGATGAACACAGCTCTGAAGATACGACTCTTGAACCGTTGTGAAACTAGTGTTCTGCCTGAACTGTCTATTCATCTTCAAGCCATCATGAACCCTAGAAAGCGCAGATCCCAGATCGCATTTGATAAAGAGAATTATATGAAAATTGATCACTATTTTTCTCAGGTATGTTTGTAAATACTATTTATGGAATATACAATATGAGACACTGGGTGCCATAGTTCTTTCTTCCAAGAAATTACCTCATGGTAGATTGAGGATATTAAGTTAAAATCTTTCTAGGGGTGCCTGGGTGCCTCAGTTGGTTAAATGTGCGACTTCAGCTCAGGTCATGATCTCACAGTTCAAGGGTTCAAGCCCCACATCTGGCTGATAGTTCAGATGCTGGCACCTGCTTCAGATTCTGTGTCTCCTTTTATCTCTCCTGCTCACACACTCTCAAAAATGAATAAACACTAAAAAAATTTTTAAAAATATCCTTCTCATCCATTTTGTTCTATTCTTTACTTTTAATATAATGTTTATAGTTTTTAAAAACCTATTTGTTTATTTTGAGAGAGAGTGAGTGGAGGTGGGGCGAGGCGGGGGGAGAGAGAAAGAGAGAGAAAATCCCAAGCAGGCTCTGCACCATCAGCATGGAGCCCAATGTGGGGCTCAAATTCACGAACCTTAAGATTATGACCTGAGCCCAAATTAAGAGTCAGACATTTGACTTGAGCCCAAATCAAGAGTCAGATCCTTAACCTATTAAGCCACCCAGGCACCCCAGTTTTAATATAAATCTTGGCCATATCAAACCAGCCTTCGGTTAAAAGCTGTCATCAGGCTTCCTGAACAAGAACAAAAGTATCACGTATTACAGTCAACTGTGGACTAAAAACATTAACACCATTTCATAGCGTGGAACTATATGCTATCCCAAATATGGCTCATGCATTTGATCACAACAATCACTACATTTATATTGTGCTTTCTACTTTATGAAACAAATTTTAAAATAATAATCCTCCAGGCACCTGGGTGGCTCAGTCGGTTGCGCATCCCCCTCTTGATTTCAGCTTAGGTCACAATCGCACAGTCATGTGTTCAAGCCCTGCGTCAAGCTTCGTTATTGCCTTGGAGCCTGCTTGATATTCTCTCTCTCTCTCCCTTGCTCATGTGGTCTCAATCTCCAAAAAAAAGTAAAAAATAATAATGCTTATCATAACCTTGTTAGGGAAGGAGGGAGGATTTTATTATCTACAATTTGTGGGGAGAGAGAATGACTTCTTGCTTGAGACAGAGAGGAGTAAAGACATAGACTTACGTTTAGTGACATTAAGTCAGGGCTTCTTCTAATAACAGGGCTCTGTGATCATATCAAACTACTATTCTTTTGTGAATCTGAAATGCTCCTTGAATTTATCAAGAAGAAAGCTGAGAATTTTGAGAATTTGGGTATGCAACATAAAAGCTTTCATTTGTTTTCTTTTATCCTGGTTGTAGCTAGAATATCCAAATATCCAGGGAAGCCAATACAAGCCTACTTCTGCTGCTGTTTGTCTTACCTCATGACAGAGCAAGCTAATAGTGGCATACTACCCTGTTCCCTTTTTTTTTTACATTTTTTATTTTATATATTAATTTTTTAATTTTTTTAATGTTTTTATTTATTTGTGTGTGTGAGAGAGAGAGAGCATGAGCAAGGGAGGGTCAGAGAGAGAAGGAATCACAGGATCTGAAGACAGGCTCCAGGCTCTGAGCTAGCGGTCAGCACAGAGCCTGATGTGGGGCTCAAACCCATGAACCATGAGATCATGACCTGAACCAAAGCCGGATGCTTAACTGACTGACTGAGCCACCCAGGTGCCCCATATATATTAATTTTTTTAGATGTTTGTTTATAAGAGAGGGAGAGTACGAGCTGGAGAGGGGCAGAGAGAGGGGGACAGAGGATCTGAAGCAGGCTCTGTGGTGACAGCAGAGAGCCTGATGCAGGATTCAAACTCACAAACTGTAAGATCGTGACCTGAGCCAAAGGTGGACACTTAACCAACTGAGCCACCCAGGCGCCCTTCCTTTTTTTAATTTAAAAACATTTTAAAGGCTCCACACCAATGTATGGCTCGACCTCACAACCATGAGATCAAGTCCTGAGCTGAGATCAAGAGTTGGACACTTGGGGCGCCTGGGTGGCTCAGTTGGTTAAGTGTCTGGCTTCAGCTCTGGTCATGATCTCACGGTTCGTGGGTTCGAGCCCCGCGTTGGGCTCTGTGCTGACAGCTCAGAGCCTGGAGCCTGCTTCAGATTCTGTATCTCCTTCTCTCTCTGTCCCTCCCCTGCTCACGCTGTCTCTCTCTGTCTCTCAAAAATAAATAAAAAAACATTAAAAAAAAAAGAGTTAGACACTTAACCAATTGAGCCACCCATGCGCCCCATTGTTCCCTGTTTGAAAATGTCTCTCTCTGTCTCTCTGCCCAAGAGTCTTGGGAATCGTTGGAAATCCATTACGGTTTCCCAGTGGGGTGTGTGGCAAGGATGTTTCTTACAGGACTGGGCTGAACAGATGCTCCTTGAGAGTTTGTATGTTATGCCCAGAGTAAATTTATATTACCTCATGTTCCTTTTTTCTTTTGTTTGGTCCCGAATATTAGCAGCATCACAAAAGGAAAATAAAAGTTGACGCATGAATGTGCTGGTCACTGTGCCGGTACTGTCACAAATGACATTACACTGAATCATGACAACAGTCCTGCCATTGTCATTCCCGTTTCCAGCAAGTGGCATTGCCGCCATGTGAACTTGTGTCTGTTGACCTCTGTGTCCCGATGCATTGAACTTGGGGGGAGATGTATCGTTTAGATACAGAAATCAAGCGCTCTTATTTTTTCATTGGATTTCTGCTATTTGATCAACTCTCCTTGTCTAAGGTTGTAATCAGAGTTTTAAAGCATTTCACACTTATTTTTAGGTCAATAAAGAACAAAAGAATAATTCGAATATTCCTCCGTTGAAGAGAGGCTGTGTAAAAGGTCCAAAAGATGTAACTAACACCCAGGCTCAAGGGCCCAAAGACCAGACTGGGCCCCCCAAGAAGACAATTTACATTACCTTGGGTGTAAACCCCAGGAAGCACAAGCTCACACATCGCGCAGAGGAGAGCTTCTACGTGGCACTTAACACCCTCAAGGATGTCAAGAAGGAGATAGAAACTCAGCAGGGCAAAGAGGTGGTGGCAGTTTTCAGAGAAGGAATTGAAGGGTACATAAATCTTGGAATGCCCCTCAGCTGCTTCTCTGAGGGCTGCCATGTGCAAATCACTTTTGTCCAGAGTAGAAGTAAGCAGAAAGATGAGAATCAGGTGTCTGGCCGACACGAAAAGCCATCCGCCGACTGTGTCAAATTTTATATTCACGCAGTCGGAAAGAGAAAGAAAAGGATCGTCAAATGCAGACATTTTCACAAAGAAGGGTCCAAACTCTGCGTCTATGCTTTCAAAGGAGAAACCATCAAGGACGCCCTGTGCAAGGATGGCCGGTTTCTCTCCTTTCTGGAGAAAGAGGATTGGAGGCTCATCAAAAACCTGGACTCCATTCTAGAAAGCTCACAGACCGTGGATGACCTGGAAGGCACAGTCTTTGAGGTTGAGGTTGAGAAGAGAAAGAGCTCAGGGGCAGTAGCCGCTCAGAGCTCGGGGTCAGCGGAAGGAAACACCAATGTGCTGAGAGAGGAAATTGTGGATCAGTACCCCCGTTTGAAAAGAGAAAGTGAAAAAATAAGAGAAAACTTAAGGAAAGAAATGAAAAATAAAAAAATCAAAACATTTTTTAAGTTGCTTGAAGTAAAGTTTGGGAAAATGACAAGAAACTCCACCCCAATCAGAGTGCACGACTTTCTTTCTCTTGCCGGTGCCTCCGTGGGGCACCTGTCCTGGGACCGAAATGGAAATGGGGGTTATGCCACCTGCTTTGTTTTCAAAGACTTGTTCGTTTTCACCTGTCGGCATGTAATAAGTGACTTCATGGGAAAAGGAATAGAGCCAAGCAAGTGGGCAGACATAATTGGTCAATGCGCAAGGGTGACATTTAGTTATAACAGCGTCTTCCAGAAAGAAGAGAACTGCTTTTCTTTTGAACCGTGGTTTGAGGTATCTGATGCAACTCTTGATTATGCCGTCCTGAAACTGAAGGCAGATGGCCAGCGAGTACCTCTGGGACTCTATAATAGAATTGCTTCTGCACCATCTGATGGGTTGATATATATCATTGGCCATCCGAATGGAGAAGAAAAGTCTAGTGATAAATGTACTGTGATCTCTCAGGGTCAGCGAGGAAAGAAATATGAGGAACATCTTCAGGTTGAAGAGGGAGAGGGTTGCAATTATGGAATGAAATACATCCATATGTACTGTAAAAGAGCCTTCGAGAAAATAGCTCACAACCCTGATGTGATTACCTATGACACCTCTTTTTACTTTGGGGCTTCTGGCTCCCCAGTGCTTAATTCAGAAGGTTCGTTGGTGGCCATGCATACTGCTGGCTTCACTTGTAATAATGAACTTGGGTTATCATCTCACCTCATTGAGTTTGGCTCTACTCTGGAGTCCATCCTCCATGATATCAAGGAAAAACACGGACAGTGGTACACAGAAGTATGTATGAGTCCGCAAGATGTAGAAATGGTGAGTGATGAGGATTGAGGGTGGTGAGAATTCAGCTTCTTTACTCACTTTAAGGGAATTGTTCCATATGGGGTGGTTATTCCATAAGCAATGGCGATCATGTCCTAAATTCCAAAATCGTAAATTTGATTTAAAAAGTTAGTTTTAGAACACTTCCTATGTGCCACTCTTCTTAGCATGTGAAGACTATAGCCCTACAAGTGGGCTATTATGCCTATTTTAAAGTTGAGCAACGTCAACAGTGACAAGATTAGGACACTAATACTAGTGTAACCCTGTGGGGCGTTTTTTCCCCCATTTCTTTGTCTTCCCATAAGTTCAGTTGCTTGAAGGCAGGATCTAACTCGTGTTCATCTCATTATCCCCAGCATCTGGAAGAGGCAAATAAGTGCTTAGAAAATGTGTGGGTCCATCAGTAGCATCATTTAAGGCTTCTGTTAAGCTTAATTGAGGAACTAAATGGTTGGTTGGAAATAATCTCAAACAAAATTTTTAGAATTTCCAAACTCCTCATATTACTAAAGCTCAGGATACATGTGTTCTGAAATTCACAGGGTAATACCCACTCTTTTTATATTATAGGCTATTAGGGCAAAGAGACTGTCTTAAAGATCATACTATTTTATTCATATGTCCATAGTTTTTACCTAATAACCTTTTTTGTTTTAGGATCACATGCACGTTACAATTAGTTGTTGTGTCTCCTAAGGCTCCTTCCTCATGGCTGTTGCAGGTTCTCAGGCTTTGACCAGTGACCTTGACAGTTAGGAAATGTACTGGTGACTTATTTTGTGGGATATCCTTCTATTGGAATCTGTCTGGTAATTAGACTGGGGTGGTGAGGTTTGGAGAGTAAAACCAGAGGGGCACAGTGCCTTTTCACTATGTCATATCAAGGGTACATATTATCCGCCTGAGTTATGATTTGGTGTTGGCTTTGATGCCCTGGCCAAGGTAGTACTTATAGGTCTCTCTACCATAAATTTACTCCTTCCCCCTCCTTTCTAGAATGCACTTTTTAGAAGGAACTTTTATTCACAGCCCACACCTAAGGAGTGAGGAGTGTAGATAGGGAACTCTTATCTACATAATGGATCCTGCCTGAGAGATTTGCTTCTTCTCTCCTTTATTTATACCAGTGTGGGCTCATAGGTATGTGTTGAGTTATAATCCAGATTACTGTGTTTCTCAGATTTTTCCAACGTTGGTCACTGGGAGCACTTTCATTTGGCTCTTGTGCCTCCGTTGCCATATTCCCAGGAGGGTGTTGTGTTTCTTTCCTGGTTTTTCTAAGCACTTTCTTATGTTGTGGTCCTACAAGGTGCTCTAGGCTCCTCTTAATATTGCCTGTCCCAGTCCCATCATCCTCCATTTCTCCAAGGAGCCCTTGGTTGCTTTTAGTGGAGAAGAGTATTAGAAACCAAGATCTGGGCACTAGGTATATGATTTTGCTAGTGGGGTATTATTTCTCTTTATGCCCGCCCCACAGACAAGCAAAGAATTATGTGTGTGTCTACTAACTCGTATAGCCAGCCTCCTTAGCTCATTCTTGGTTTCACTTTCTGGGGCTTCGGTTACCTGGGGTCAACTGCAGTCTAGAAGCAGATGATCTTCCTTCTGTCTTATCGCCGGAAGGTCAGTGGAAGCCTGACGTTGCATCACAAAGCCTCTGTCATCTGCCTCCCTCCATCTCATCAGACAGGCATTTTACCATCTCACAGCATCATAAGAAGGAGAGTCCAATATGATATTTTGAAGGATAGATGGCATTTACATAGATTTTATTACAGTACCTGGTTATAATTGTTTATTTTATTATGAGTTATTGTTGATCTCTTATTGTGCCTAATTTATAAATTAAACTTTTTTATAGGTGTGTGTGTGTAGGAAAAAACATAGTACATATAGGGTTTGGTCCATCCCCTAGGGGTTTTGGACGTGTAGGGGTAGAGGGGGGAACTGTTGCCTATCTGCAAGCATTTCTTTAAAAAAATTTTTTTTAAATGCTTATTTATTTTTGGAGAAACAGCATGAGTGGGGGAGGGGCACACAGAGAGAGGGAGACACAGAATCCGAAGCAGGCTCCAAGCTCTGAGCTGTCAGCACAGAACTTGATGTGGAGCTTGAACTCATGAATGGTGAGATCATGATGTAAGCCAAAGTCGGACACTTAACTGACTGAGCCACCCAGGTGCCCCTCTACGAGCATGTCTATATGTAACTGTCGTATGTACGATAAGTCAAACATTCTTACTGATGTCTCCAACTCCACTTCGACATGGATCATTTTTGCCTCCTGCCTCGGTCATCTATGAAGTCCTAGTCCAACAGTGAGAAACTTGGCTCCCGCCATCACCCACTCACTTACTTAATTGCTTAATTCACTTCTCATGCATAGAGTTGTTCACCTGCAGCAGGATAGGAAAAAAACGAGGACAGTGTGTGTTTAGTCTTATGGACTCACTCCCAGAGTGACTGGGGTCAGCACCTTTCCTCCACGCCCTCCGGTGAGCTGTTTTGTACATTTGTAGTGTGGTCCGCTTCTCTTGTCAAAGTCTCCATTCTTTCCTTTCACCTCTCAACCTAAGTGACTTTTAAAATTTGCGTACATTAAGGTTCACTCTTCATGTGAATTCTGGGGTTCTTAACAAGTGCGTCATGTCATGCATCCAACATCATGATATTGTACAGAGTCGATTTACCAGCCTAGGAGTCCCCTGTGCTGCTCGACCCTGCCTCTCCCCTGAACCGGTGGTGATCACTGATCCTTTTACTGTGTCTATAGTTTTGCCTTTGCCAGAATGTCACTTAAGTGGAATCAGATAGTATGTAGCCTTTCAGCTTGACTTCTTTCACTGAAAAATGTTCCAGTAAGGTTTCTCTGCATCTTTTTGTGGCTTGATAGCTCATTTATTTTTTGCCACTGAGTAATATTCTGTTGTGTGCATATGCCACAGTTTGTGTATGCATTCACCTTTTGAATGATCTCTTTTGCTTCACTGTTTGGTGAATATGAATAAAGCTGTTAAAAGTATTTGTGTACAAATGTTTGTGTGAGTATTACGTTCTTAATTCCGTCAGGTCAATACCTCAGAGTGTGATTACTGGACTGTATGGTAAGATTATGTTTAACTCTGTAAGCATCTGCCAAACTGTCTTCCAACATGACCGAACTGTCTGGCTTTCCCACCAGCAGTGATGAAAGCTCACATCGCTTCACATCCTCACTAGCATTTTGTGTTATCAGTTTTTATTTTTTTAACTTAAAAAAAATTTTTAATGTTTATTTTTGAGAGAGAAAGAAAGCATGAGTGGGGGAGGGTCAGAAAGAGAGAGAGAGAGGGAGACAGAATCTGGAGCAGGCTCCAGGCTCTGAACCATCAGGACAGAGCCAGATGCAGGGCTCAAACCCACGAACCATGAGATCATGACCTGAGCCAAAG
Organism: Suricata suricatta; assembly: GCF_006229205.1. Taxonomy (NCBI): domain Eukaryota; kingdom Metazoa; phylum Chordata; class Mammalia; order Carnivora; family Herpestidae; genus Suricata; species Suricata suricatta. The sequence continues at coordinate 11,175,654 of NC_043710.1, read as the reverse complement.
TCGGCTGCTTAACCAACTGAGCCACCCAGGGGCCCAGGTACATATTTTTAGTATCAGTCTGGATTCTGTCAGCAGAATAATGCCACTGAATTACCCCCGTAGTACTTTTGAGCTCTGAACTTTGAGAGAGAAGACCGGAAACATACAGAAATATGAACCAGGACGCTTATGGGACGAAATATATTGGTATTTAAGTGACATAACAGCAAAAAAGGCTGTAGTGACTTGAGCTGTTTCCCGAAATGATATGTCCAACTCCTGAGTGCTAGATGAGACCATCCTGGATGTAAAATGGACCAGAGGTCCAATGACCGAGGTCTACATAAGGAAAAGGAGAGGGAGGTTTAACATACACCAGAAAGAAGACCCTGGGGGTGGGGAGTGGAGGAGGAGGAGGTGGTGGAGAAGGAGAAGGACAGGAAGATGTGCATATCTGAAAAGCCCAGGATGGGACAATTGGGGGCCGGAGGAATGAGGGGAAAGAAGACCACCAAGCTGATCCGTTTCCCTCCAGGCTGCAGCCCATTTCAGAGCCGTGCCTCTTTGGATTCATCTCTCCTTCCCTCCTTAATCAGCAGGCGCCCACTCTGTCACTTGCTTGCCAGCCCCCAGGTCTCTCCTGTTTTTTCACTGCATCCACTCAACCCTGGACTCTGTCCAGGGTGCTCACTGCAATTGGCTTTGGGAATGACTAAAACATTAAAAGTTCATTTGATCGCCCCACACCACTGCAAGATACTTAAAAAACAAATTTAGAAACATACAGTGATTGTCCTTGCCCTCCTCACCCCTGATGCTCTCTGTCTCCACCAAAACCTCAGCTCTTTTGGAGAAAGATCATTAGAGATGGAGCTGAGATCGCCCATGCCCAAGGGAGACCGAAGGCCATATATCGTGTGAATATGGGATGAAGACCCAAACGTATGGACCTGTTGAATTCAGATGCCCGAATCACCAAAGGACCCTGTCCCAGAAGAGGAAAAGTTTCCAGGCACAGGAGTGGTCGAAGGTCCCAAGGACCCAGGGATGGAGCCCAGGCAGTTTGTGTACGGGCAGAAAGTGGTCCCTGGGCCTTGATGTGCACCGGGTACTGACAGGTACAGAGAGAGGACCTAGCTCCGGGGTTTAGGTGCCGAATCTGGGGTGAGAGGAAAGAAGGGAAAAAGGCGGATAGCTATTCCTCTTCTCCTGCCTGGTTGTTTTTCCCCACCTTCCATAATCTTACCCCACCCCTACCACTGTGAGCTTCCCTGAGCTACTGGGTGGACCCCTTTATTTGCATCACACTTGTATGGGAAAAAAAGGCACCTTAATTCAAGTAATGAGGTTTAGGCAAGATTGAGGTGGGGAAGGAAAGCTGAAGTGGTCCTGTGGATGGTACTTTGGGTGGCTTCAATGACTGCTGTTGTGGGGTTGATGTGTTGTGAAATGGTGGACTTCCCCTCCCCAATGCCACGAAGGATTCTCCTGTTAAAGAACTGCTTCGTATTGGACATATAGCCTGTCCCCAAACCACTTCCCTGTCCCCTCTGAATATTCCAGCAAAAATAATATAGAACTTCCAAAGAAGGAAGGAAAATCCCAATTTGGATCAAAAACAGGCCGCTGGAGCAATCAGACAGGCCATATTCTGGTACAACGTCGCCACCTGCTGGATGCATCTAGTACTGCACACCTTCTAAATAAAGGCAGCCATTGACCTGTTGCTAAACCAGCCTGGTTTGAAACTCAGCTCTGGGACTCAGAAGGCCCCTTTCATAAGGCATTTTCTTTTTAAGGCAGTTCGACTCAGATTCATTTACTAACAAAGGAAGGATCCAAGGGCCCTGGAAGTTAAATATAAATGGTATGTATATTCAGGAGCTTAGCCAGCCCGGCTTAGGCATCATCCTTGCATTTTATATGAAAAAGTAGAAATTGCTTTATCACCTGGATTTTGCTTATTCCTCCAGGGGGGTCTCCCTAGCTTCTGACAGAGTGCGATCAGATCATCTCAGTATGGCCAGGGACAAAACTGTCTGCAGACTGAGGCACAGAAGACTATCTCTGCTGTGCTCCACTTCCAGAATGTTCTCCAAGTGTCCCAATGGAAGGCTAGGGATGTTGACTAGTGCCATGTCCATATCAAATTCTGAAGTCCAATTTTTACCTCATCAGCACTATAAGTCTTGAGACAATTCTGTCCTCATTTTTCACTGATGTATGGAGCAGGCCATGAAAATAAATTAGTGCTTGGGGTGCCTGGGTGGCTCAGTCGGTTGAGTGTCTGCCTCTTGAATTTGGCTCAGGTCATGATCCCAGGGTCGTGGGATCCAGACCATCCACACTGAGCATGGGGCCTGCTTAGGATTCTCTCTCTCTCCCTCTGCCCCTCTCTCTAGGTTGTGCTCCCTCTTTCTGTCTCTCTCAAATAAAAAAATAAATAAATAAATAAATAAATAAGTAGTGTGATCCTTAAGGATATAACGAAAATAGGACTAAAGTTCTCTATCATATATATGTTTAATTATCATCATACATATGTTTAATTTATCAGTTGACCCCTTTGGGAAGCTAGTAAGTCTGAAGGACAGCAGTTGACTCCCGCAAAGTCACACCAAGTGAGTGGCAGGCCCAATTGCAGCCACAGTGCCACATGTGATGTCCTTGCTGGAGTAAATGAGTACTGCCCCAAGTACATGGTATTCGGCCATTGACTGGGTTAATGTGCCCTTTTGAGGCACTATCAGAAAAGGGCATCATAAGTGGCTCAACTCACATGGACTAGACGATGGCATGTTTTTTCAGTTTTGCCCAAGACCATCTTAGCTCTCTTTCTGTTTGATACAATATAGATAGAAAGAGTCTGGACTGTTTGTGCTTCCCACAGACCATCACATCAATCCACTCTGTCAATGACATCATGCTAATCAGGTCACGTGAGTGACAAGTAGCCAACACATTAGAGGTCGTGGTGCACCCACATTTCAAATGATAGGAGATCAACTCTATGAAGAATCAGCAGCTCACTAAATCAGGGATGGGCTAGGACGTCTCATCCAAAGTAAGATAAATTGTTGGATCCTGTGTGCCTCGCTATGAAGAAGCCGGTACACTGCCTCTTTGGTTTCTGAAGGTAGCATAGCCCATCGCTGGGTACACTGCTTTAGCCCATTTCTAGGGTGACAGGTGCCGGCTTTAAATCAGGCTCAGATTACAAAAAGTTTATGCAGGAGCGCCTGGCTGGCTCATTCCGTAGAGTGTATGACTCTTGATCTTGGGGTTGTGGGTTCAAGCCCCACATTGGGTGTAGACATTACTTTGAAAAAAATAAATAAATAAGGTGGCTCTGTTTGTTAAGTGACCTGATTCTTGGATTCAGCTCAGGTCATGATCTTAGGGTTTGTGAGTTCGAGCCCTGCATTGGGCTCCTTGCTGACAGCACGGAACCTGCTTGAGATTCTCTCTCTCCTTCTCTGTCTGTCTCTCCCCTGCTCCTGCTCTCACCTGCTTGTTCTCAAAATAAATAAATACATTTAAATAAATGGAGTGACACATCTATAAAGGTTCTGTAGACTCTGACTGTAGAAAAACAAAACAAAAACAAACAAAACAAACAAAAGGAAAACAGTGCTGTTACTTGGATGGTGCATCCTCCTGGCTGACTCTATATCACAAGTGTCAGATGAGGGCAAAGATACCCTGTGGAGTTGGGGTGCCTGGATGGTTCCATCAGCTAACCGTCTGACTCTTGATATCAGCTCAAGTCATGACCTCGTGGTTGTGGAATTGACCATGCTTAGCGTGGAGCCTGCTTGGGATTCTTTCTCTCCCTCTTCCTCTGCCCCTCCCCTGCTCGCTCTTGAGTGCTCTCTCTAAATAAATAAATAATTAAATATTAAAAAAAAAAAGACACCATGTGGAGTTTATGGCAAACCCAAGTGCGAGAATCACAATGCAGACTCTTGGGTTTCTGAACCAGTATCATGGCATGTGCAGTGGAGAATTGTTTGCCTTTCATCTAGCAAATCCTGGTGTCCTACTGGCCCCTGTTAACGATGGGACACCTGAGCTTGAGATATCACGTGACAACTGCCCATCATGTGGTGGGTTCTCTCACATTCCCGAAGTCATAATGTGAGGTGCGGCCAAACACTGACTCTTATAAGATGGAAGTATGAGTGTGAGTGTGAGCAGGACACAGGACACAAGATCACGAGTGAGCTGCACGGGCAATGTGGAGAGCATCGTACAAAGACATCCACATCCCAATTCCCGGCCCCCGGGAGTGGGTTAAATTACATGGCAAAGGGCGAAGGGGGGCCATCTCTAATGGGCCATTTTAGCTTCTGAGCTCCCTGTGGCCAAAATAGTTACAGGGCACAAGCTCAGTAGGACCCAAAGACCACCTTCAGGTTCAGTAATTTTATAAAAGACCCACCGATGTCAGAAAACTGTTATGTTCATGGTTTCGGTTTATTACAGTGGGGAAAATATACTGATTAAAATCAGCAGAGGAGATTTATTTCAGGCATACAAGGCTGGTTCGACCTCAAAAAATTAATTGATATAATTTACTGACACATCAGCAAGGTAAAGAATAAAAAATGATGTGATTATATCAATAGATGCAGAAAAAGCATTCGACAAATTCTAACGCCCATTTATAAAAACTCTCAACAAACTCGGAATAGAGGAGAATTTCTGCAGGTTGATAAGGAACATCTACAAAGCTTACAGCTAATATCATACTTCATGGAGAGAAACTCGATGCTTCCCTGCTAAGATCAGAAACAAGGCAAGGATGTCTGCTCTCAGCTACTCATTATCATAATGAAAATCCTAGCTACTGCAATTTGACAAAAAAGGTGCAAATGTTATACTAATTAAAAAGAAAGAATCTTTATTCACAGATGACTATGTACTATGTGTAAAATCCCAAAGAATCAACAGCAGCAAAGCCCCTGGAAGGAATAAGAAATTGTAACAAGGTTGCAATATACACAATTACTATACAGAAGTCAACTGCTTTCTTATACATCAGCAATGAACACTTGAAATTTGAAATTTAAAACATAATACAGTTTATTAACAAACTGGAGAATTCTACCAAACATTTAAAGAATTAACATCGATACTATAAAATGTTTTCTGGAAAGTAGGAGACCGTACAATGCTTCATTTTATAAAGCTAGTATTATTTTGATACCGAAACCATAGAAAGTATAAAAAGTGAGTGAGAAGTACAAACCAATATCTTTCATCATTTTAGACCCCCAAAGCCTCAAATTATTAACAATTAGAATACAGCAATATTTTAAAAGAATTACTCCTGATGACTAAGTGGAGTTTATTTCAGGGATATAAATCTGGTTCATTATTTGAAAATCCATCAGTGCAATCTTCCATATTAACAGACTAAGGAGGAAAAATCACACAATCATACCAATGGATGAAGAAAACACATTTGGTAAAACTCAATATGTATTGACAATACATATGTCCATGACAAAAAAGCCTCAGAAAATTAGGAATAGAGGAACTTGGTAAAGAACATTTGAAATAAACAACTATAGCTGACACATTTAACGATGAAAGACTAAATGCTAGCTCCCTACGATCAGGAACAAGGCAAGAATGCCCATTCTCACTACCGTATTCAACACAGCACTGGAAATTCTAAGAATTATTATATGACAAGAAAGGGAAGTAAAAAGCATAAAGATCGGAAAGGAGGAGGGGCATCTGGGTGGTTCAGTTGGTTAAGCATCTGATTTTAGCTCAGGTCATAATCTCTTTGTGGGTTCATACCCCATGTCGGGCTCTGTGCCAGCAGCTCGGAGCCTAGAACCTGCTTCAGATTCTGTGTCTCCCTCTCTCTCTGCCCCTTGCCCACTCACACTCTGTCTCTCAAAAATAAATAAACATTAAAAAATTTAAGAAAAGAATTAAAAAGAAAAGGATATATAGATGCTAAAAACACCCTAAACATATGACCTTGCAATTTACAAAGAAATGGGAACTTCACATTCATGCAAAAACTAGTATATGAATGTTCACTGCAGTTTTATTCATAATAGCTGAAACTAGAAACAACTCTATGTCCTGCAATGGGTGGACAATATGGTATATTTGTACTATGGAATACTATTTAGCATTAAAAAGGAACAAACTCTTGGTATACACAACAATCTGGATGAATCTTTAGAGAATTATGCTGAATAGAAAAAGCTAGTCCCCAAAGGTTACATAGCCTATGACTCCACTTACATGACATTCCTGAAATGACAGAGTTATAGAGAATATATTAGTGATTGCTAGGGGTTAAGGACAGGCTGGGAGGGGGAGGATTGGTTGTGGCTATAGAAGGACCACATAGTGGATCCTTGTGGTGATAGAAATGTGTATTGTATATGCCTCTATACAAAGTGTATCTTGTATGATATATGATACAAGTATCAGTAAAGGAGAGAATTACAACTATTTCTTATCTTGACTGTGTCAATATCAGTAGTGATACTGTACAATACGTTTGTAAGAATAGTTTTATAAGATGTTACCAATGGGTAACATGGGGGAAGAAGGTACTCGAGATCCGTCTGGATTCTTACGACTTGCTATGAGCCTACAATGATTTAAAAATATAAAACATAATTTAAAGAGAAGACAATGCAGCCTCTGTCTGGCTCTGTCTGTTGGGTCATACTCATCTGGAATCCAACCTCTATGGTATTAAGAAACTAATCAGCAACATAGGCCACGCATTGGTGCATGCATAGCCCTACCTGAGTTCCCAGGTGACAGCCAGCGTCAAACACTAGACACGTGAATGAGCAAGATGCACATGATTTCAGCCCCCAGCCATCCTTCACCCTGCCTTGAGCTCCCCGTGGGGCAGAGACTGTCCTCATCAAGCGCTCGCCAAACTGCAGATTCGTGTGCAACGTAAATGCGTATTGCTGTTTTCAGTCACTAATTTCAGGGTTGTTGATACAGAGCAATAGGTAACTGGAAAAAAAGAGTGACTTTTGCCTATGAACATGCCGCAGACGAGGAGTATGTCTTTTCCCTTGAAACTTGGTGTCAAATGATGATGGTATTTGTTTTTTTTTGAAGTACCATCAAATTATACCTTTGAACAATTCAGGCTGGCTTCATTCCAATGAATCTCAATTAGTGAGGTTTTATTAGAGCTGCCACATTCCAAGTTACAAATTGGGCACCTCACTTGGTTAGAGATTATTATACCACTTACGGGTATAGTTTATAAAAAATAAACATATCAAACTGTAATTGATTACTAATGTCAAGTCATCTATATCTTCGCTTCCTCTTACGCCTGAATCAGGCTGTACACAAACCCTCTCTTGTGTCATCAGGCCTTTTTGTTCTGTTGGAAGACACTGCCATCTTTACCATGGCAGACACAAGAAGACCAGACACAGGATCAAGCTGGACCTGGGTAAGAGCCAGTCGCTTCCTACTTCCTATTCATCTTTCAAACAACCCTTCATCTTTCAAATGGTCGGTCTAACGTTTGGTAATAGCCTTCTCTGGTTTGGCCTTTTCCCACTTGAGAACTCCTGGTTGAGCTGGTCAGGTGTGGCTTTCTCCCCTGTGCATCCAGCATTCCCTTAAATCATTACTGACAGTTTCTGGATCCATATGTATCCAGACTACAAGGAAGTTTCCAGAGTCTTCATACTCTTGGTCTTATGACTGGAAATAAAAATAGCTCAATAAAGCTTTAGGTTCCTTTTTCTTCACTTCTACTTTTCTTCTCCCAGAACGCCCTAATCGCATGTTCTCCCTTTGCTTCTTTCATGTTGAGGCACTTTATTTACATTGCCACATACCTTGTGGCTTACTGCACTATCACATAACATGTATGATGGAATAGGCTTTTTTTTTTTTTTGGAGTCCAAGTAAGTTTTGAATACCAGTTTCCCTCCTGACTAAATACATAATCTGGGACAAAATACTTCAATTCCCTAAGTCTCATTTGCAAATTGGGAATAATGGCTCTTGGTAGGATAAATTGAGATATGCTTTACTCCTTTCCCTTTTGTCCTTCAAACCCTGAAATCTGATGTCTTAACGAAGGTGTTGATTGAGTTGGATTGGGAGACTGGCCTTAGGGAGAGACTAACTGGATCTCTGGAAGTCATGCTAGGGAGATTTGGGGGTACCATCAAGAGTGAAGCTCAGTGATAGTCTCCATCCTGGTGCCTTTTGGAGGCTGGAAGAACATACCATTATTTTTTCTTTTGCTTGTTACTCAGAACCCTGTGAACAGGGAGACCAGGGAAGAGGGATGAAGAAGAAATGGAAAATATTAATGATAGAATAGACTGCTGTAATTCAAGACAGAGAAAGAGGGAGGGAAAGTAAATCTTCCGAAACAAACAAAAAAAGTTCATGACAGTACGAAAGAAAATGCTTATTCCAAATGGATTCACAATCCCTGTCCCTAACACAAACTGTTCTTATTTCTGTATCCTATCCTGGATCTTCTTGATCATATGAATTCATGTATGCCATTGCCACCTCAGCAAAAGGGAGTTTGTGTTCTCTGGCAAAAATAGCATGAAATCCTGATGTTAATCTGCCCTTCTAGGTTATTTTCCATATTAACGAGTGATGGCAAAAATAACCAAGACTAGCTCGTGTCTGTCCTACTGTCCCCATATTTTGGTCACAGAAGCCCTACAGAATAAATCAATTTAGCCTGTATCTTCTGGACTACAGCAGACCAGAAAAATGTACATTTGTCTCTCCGTGGACGATATAAATCCATCACCCCCCAAACTGCTGCATCCCTTTGCACTAGTTGGGGGCCCTGGCCGTTGGTCCGCACACGTCGCTCTGGGCCAACAGGGGGCGTGTGAGCAGCGGGGGCCCCCCCCCACCCCGCCCCCGGCCCCGGCAGCCAGGGGCGTGGCTCCGCATCCTTGAAGGACAGCTGAGGATGCGGGCGAAGATGAGGTAATAGGAGCCCGAGCAAGGAGGGCGTGGGGGTGCGGGCGCGCGTGTGTGTGCGAGTGTGTGAGTATGAGTGCGTGCGCGAGCCGGGGACACTGCGCGTCTCGGAGCTGGCGCTGCGGCCCCAGATCGGGCTGAATTAAAAAAAAAAAAAAAAA
>NC_043710.1:11107643-11166435 GCF_006229205.1 Suricata suricatta | reverse complement strand
GGAGGAAGCGGAGGAGGACCGGCGCGCGGGGCCCGGGAGGCAGGCGGCCCGGAGCCGCCGCGGCCCGGGGCTCGCCATGCTCCTGGCCTCGGCGGTGGTGGTCTGGGAATGGCTGAACGAGCACGGCCGCTGGCGTCCCTACAGCCCGGCCGTGAGCCACCACATCGAGGCGGTGGTCCGCGCCGGCCCCCGCGCCGGGGGCAGCGTGGTGCTGGGCCAGGTGGACAGCCGTCTCGCGCCCTACATCATCGACCTGCAGTCCATGAACCAGTTCCGCCAGGATACCGGTGAGCCGGCGCCCCTGCCCCGCCCGCGCCCACCTCCCCTCCCTGCCCTGGGATCTCCCGTCTCCAGCGCCCACCGGGACCCACCCAGTCCGCAACTCCGTGCGGCGTGTCACCAGGAGGTGGTCGTGGAGGGGGCGCTTTGCTCCCCGCCATGCTCTTAAGATTGTCCCCGCAATAAACGTCCATGCAAGTAGTATCCGTGTTCTGCTTGTGCAAATCGAGCTACAACCGAGCCCCTAGGAATCCCTCCCCATTTTGCGCCCCCCCCCTTTAATCGTTTGGTGGCCCCAAATCCTCCGAGGTAGAAATTCCAGGGCCGGCCCAGCCCACAAGCAATCCCAGCCTCCGGGAAAGGCTTCCTGCTCTCATCCTCACACCGTGGCTGACCCTGCTTTGCCTCAGGCACCCTCAGAGCCGCCACCTGTTCCCCTCGTCACCCACCTTACTGCCCCAGCCCTTTCTGTGTGGGATGCCTTCCTGCAGCTGGGTCCTCGGGGGGTGGGGACTGGGGGAGGGAAGAAGGGAGTCCCTGCAGGCGGTCGCTGTGGTCTGGCTGGGGCAGGGCGGGCGTCCTGGGAGGATAGCCTGGAGCTGCTGGGGGATTCCAGGACATGAGACACTTGGGATGCTGCTGCATTGGCCAGTAGCGCCTGTGCACTCCAAGTGCTTGAAGCAACAGGCCAGAGCAGATGGAAAGAGGAGGGGAGGGCCCGGGCTCCGGAATGCCTGGCAGGGAAGCCGCTCCCTTTGTCCGCGTAGGAGGAGGTGGATTCCTAAGGAGAAAGGGTCCCCAAGCTTCCTCCTGAAACTCTGACACTCTGGTCTCCCAGAGCACTAAACCCCTATCTTTTTCAGGGGAATCAAGCGGCCACTGTGGCCACCACAATCCCATTTCCCTCCTGAGCACCCTTTCCAGGTCAGAGCGAAGAACAGAGACCCTTCCGGGAGAGGAGTTCAGGGTGGCTGGTCACTGGCAGGAGGGGCAGGACCCAGCTGCTTGTCTTTGCTCAGCTCTGGGTGTCTCCGCTTAACTGAGGACCTGAAGACAAGTCTGCATCCTCTCCAGTAGTCTATTCTTGGGGGGAGGAGGGGTTTCTGGAATTCTGGCCCGGCTTTCCGGAGAGTGTGACCCAGGAGCCTGGAGAAGCAGTGTGGTGAGGAGGGGCTAGAGAGGATGGGGAGGGGGGGTGAGGGGAGTCCCAGAGGATCCGAGAACAGCTGCTTGAGCCGGGCATCCCAGCCTCCTTGGAAAGCCCCCACATCCTGTGTGCTAATTAGGATTGTCATGGGAAAGGAGCCTCTTTCCACCCAAGTGAGCGTCCCCATCGTCAGTCCTCACTCCCAACAGCTTCTTTGCCAGGGACTTTGCAGACATTGGCCAACTGAGTAAAGCCTTCTGGGGAAAGGACTTCAGAAGTGTTAGCGTCTGGAGGGCTTGCTTAAACCCGCTGGTGGGAAAGGCAGAGGGGTGGGGCTGAGCGGACTGGGAGGGAGGAGGGAATGAGGAGGAATGTTAGGAGATTGAGAAAGAGGATTAAGTGTGGCCAAGGGGAGGGAGAGATGTAATTGGGCAATTGGGGTAAAGGTTGTGGAAGGGAGAGTGGAGGCAGCAGATTGCTGGGGGGCGGGGCGGGCGGGGGAGAGTGTGCTGAGCCCTGGAAGTGGGACACCTGACCCGGAATTCCATTCCTGCTCAGAAAAAACAGGCAGGTGTTAGCTCTGTTTCAGACTAAATCTCTGCAGCACATTGAGAGACCCGCTGGTGACATGCTTGTCTCAGCCCCTGTCCCACATTTGGATAGGGGTGAAGTTTAGTCAGCGTTCAGGAGTATCTTAAGAGGGGAATGAAAAGCCCCTTCTACCATCAGATGCGAAATTATGGAGAAAACTGGGTTGAGGGACGGTCGGTAGCCGCGTCCCGCCAGGTCTGGCCACCTGCCTCTCTGAAGACAGGCTGTCCGTGGCCCGGTGCTCAGCAGGTCAGTCTGAGGCTGGGGCTTCTCAGATTTTAGACCAGAGTCAGAAGGGCTAGTAGCCCGGATCATTTTAAAGACTTCCCAGGGGTGTTTTACATTCTTGTCTGTCTTAGAGGCTCACATGACTCAGACTGCTTCTAATGGTCAGTGGGTGACTGGTCCTGCCGTTTTCCTCCCGGGTGCCGGGCCCTGTGCCGGCTGCCGAAGGCACTGGGCTGAATTCCCAGGAATGCGGGGCTGTCAAGAAGCTTGTCAAAGCAGAATAGAATCTGGGCTTCTGGGCTTGGAGCCCCCTCCTCTCCCTTCTCCGCCAACAGACATGCTGCTCCTCTCAATATAGCTCATTGATGAGGCCATGACAGGGGAGGAACTTTATACCGCGGGTGCCCAGGCAACCTCAGCCAAGCCCTGGCAATGTTTAATGAAATTACGCGCCACCCCCAAGCCACAGTTTGAAGCTGGGAACCAGAAACATCCCCAGAAACAAAGAAGAGCTGGAAGTCCCCCTGCCTAGAGGCTGAGTAGTCCTCTCTCTCTCTCTCTCTCTCTCTCTCTCTCTCTCTCTCTAGCCTCCTCTATGTGGGGACATTTCCTGACATAGGAGCTTTGTTTTTTTTCACAAGTGGCCTGGCCTGCTACAAGTGAGGCCTCAGACTCTCAACTCCCCACCCCCACCCCTCCCTGGGCTCCAGCCTCACCCACCCTGTCTCCAGGGAGATGGCTGGGAGGGTACAGAGACCCTCTGCAGCCTTTGTTTGCTCCGGGCCCATCCTCCCCACACCACCTCTGGGTTCCAGCTTCTTTGCACTCCTGCTGGTCCCTGGCCAGCTAGTGTTTCGGGCTAGGAAATCTGGAAGAAGGGAGGAAAGGGTGCGAGGCAGAGGCCACGGTCTTGGCTGCTTCCTGAGCCTTGCTTGGATCCTGTCCTTGTACGGTCATTTGCCTTGATGGGGCTCACCTTTTCTGTCACAGGGCAGTGACTGGAGTGCAGTCTGTCCTTCAGCATCCCTGTCCCTTGTATCTTCCAGTACACCTGATCGCCACCACCTCCAGGGCTCCAGCAGCAGGACGTGGGGAGCCCTGGGCTATGAGTGGGGAGACCTGACTCATCCCAGCCTCACTGGCTTCCCGTGTGACCTTGAGCAAGTTCCTTAGCAGCTCAGGCCCCCTATTTTCTCTGTAGAATGAAGAGCAGCCTTGAGAGTTCCCTGGCTCCTTTCTTGTCGTCATTTCGATGGGCAGGTGAATGGGTTTGGCCCCTGCACCTGTGAGGATGCTGCCTAGAGGAAGCCTGTGTGAGGGGCGTCCTTCCCAGCTCAAGAGTTTTCTCTGCAACTTTTGCCTTTCCTCCATCTTTAATATGGTGAGAAAGGTCAGAGGGAGAGAGAGCAAATGTTTTGACAGATGCTGATTCCTAGGTCCCTGCAATACCCTCTGCCCTGTGTGAGTGCAGATGACCCCACGATCTATTGTTACAGTATGGGGGCTGCCCCAGGCCCCTTGCACACACAGTCTTGTTTAAAGATTTGTTTTATCCTCACAGCGATCTTAGGAACGACCTATTGTCCCCATTTTATAGGAAAGGAAGCCATTTGGAAGAGCCTAAGTTGCTCAAAGTTTTACGGCTTTGACAGAGCTGAGATTCCAAATCAAGTATCCCACACTCTGCTCTGTCATCGGTCACACTTCTGGAGCACCTGCTTTGTGCAGATGCTGTTCCAGGCATGGGGGACGTAGCAAATGACGAAACGTCCAGGGCTTTGCTGTCACAGGACATTCTAGTGGGGCTGAGGGGCGCTTTGGAGAGTTTTCTGACACAGCGATGTACAGATGTGGGTAAAGTGTCCTAGAGCCTGGCTCATGCCAGGCTGGCTGGCTCATGGCGTTTCTCCCATTTCCCAGGAACCAAAACATCTCTGGTGCTTTGGAATGCAAGTGTCTGAGTTGCCAGGAAAAACTGATTTTCTTTCTCTTTCTCCCCACTAGGTTTATGAACATTCTTTATTCCTATCCTGTTAGCGGCCTTTTCTTCGGGTCACTGCCCCCAAGGACCAAATAGATTTCTCAGATCCTCTAGTTCATGGTCCTGACTGCAGAGGAGGCCAGGACTAGCACATTCCAGATAGAGTGGACTCTGAAAAGAATCAGAGGAGTGAAACCCCATGATGACATTCTTTTGTGCCATGGCTTTGGTTCTGACGTCTGCCTTCTATCTCTAACCAGCCTGCTGGGGCTGAGCTGAACTCAGCGTGTCTGTCCCTCCAAACACTGGCTCTTCCTCTTGATAACCCTCTGCCAGCAACTGGTGTCCCCATTGGACCCCTTGCCCACGGTCATGACCTCAAGATTCTTTGCCTCCGTCAAGAGTCTTGTTCTGTCCAATGTGTAAGGCAGCATGGACCATGTGACCCAGCTGTTGAAGTTAGTGTGCGTGATGAAAATCCTGGACGGGTGTTCGCATCCGGATTCCCAGGCCCAGGCCCTGGAGATGCTGATGATTCCTCATAGCAACCTGTGGGTACTCTGAAAGGTGTTAAGTACCCCCAGGAGATTCTGAGGCAGGTGATTCTGGAAACTGTCTTGGAAAGCATTGAATTCAGCTACTCCCGGTCACCTCCTACCCACATCTTCCCTTTAGGTTCCTCCAATCTGTCACCTCCTTTTCATTTCCACTGCCCAGACCCTCATTACTTCTCACTTGGAACTCATTAACAGAGCAACTCTGGTCTTGTCACTTCTCCGCGTCACAAACTTCACCTGCTCCTCATTACCTACAAATAAAACCTTCACAGCCTGGCGTTCCAGACTGCCTACGCCTTGGCTCTAACATAACTTTCCAGCTTTATCTTCCTCGCTGCCTTACATCTTCCTCTATTCCTGACAAACAGATGTCCCTTTTAGTCTCCTGCACCCCCTTAGAGTTCTCTGACTCCCCCTCCCCCGACTATTCACAGAGTCCCTTCTACTGAAATGCCCTCCTTTGCCATTTTTGCCTATTGAAATTCTCCCTCTCATTCAAGCCTCCTGGTGCTGTCAGCCATTTCTTGAAATGTCCTCTGAACCATCATTATGTTCTTTTTTCAGTCAGTATTAATGGAGCTCCTAGGAGATGTCAGGCACCATGGATAAAACCATGAGCAAACACCCGGATGCCCACTCTTGTGCCATTTGGGAGTTCGGTGAGGAGAGACAGACATTCACCAAATCAATCACACCAATAAATGTGTAACTGCCCATCATGACAAATGCTGCAAAAAAATAAAATTAAATTAAATTAAATTAAATTAAAATAAAATAAAAGATAGGAAAGAGAATCTGATCTGGTCAGGGCAGCCCAGAGAAGTTCCCTGGAGGAAATGAGCTAAAATTGGAACTATGGGCAGGAAAGAGGATGCCAGGGTGTCTTGGGGGAGGGGCCAGCACTGTGAAAAGACCCAGAGAGGAGAAGCACAGCAGTAGGGAGAGGCTGGAAGAGGCAGAAGTGTAAGCAGACTGTCTTAGGGTGTGTGGCGGCCACAGAGATGGTGGAAAGGGTCAGGTTCAGACCTAAGGAGAGGTCACGGAAGGGATTTAAGCACAGGGGGGACGTGGGCAGATTTTCTGGGCCCGCATGCATTTCGTTGTCCCCCTTCCTGTGGCGTATTCTGCCTCCCAGTCATTCACACCCTTGTCTAGCTGTGGATTGTAAGCCCTTTGAGTAGTGCCCGCATAACTCGTGGCAGCAGGTGGGGACCAGGCAATACGTAATAAATGATGAAGAGTCGAAGTAGCCAGAAGTCTTCCATCCATCACAGCACGGATGTGGAGTCCTCCTGACGTGATGGCCGACACCGCCTGGGACACTAGGGCGCAGAGCTCGAGGGTGGCGGCTCTGTCTCCCAGGAAAAACGCCGAGACCCTGGTACACGCAGGGTCTGGGCAGGTGGGGGCAGATCTGTACCCAGACCTCTTGAGGGCCTGGCCACGCTGGGAGAGCACTCCAGGAGCTGGATGGCAAATGGCACAGGACCCAAATGAGGACAGTCTCAATGGCTAAAAATGGCAAAGGAGGGCATTTCGGTGCAGGGGACCTGGTGAATAGTAGGGGAGGGGGTCAGAGACCTGTGAGGGAGCACAGGAGGATAAAAGGCCATCTGTCTGCTAGGAGTTCAGGAGAACACGAGCATGGGGGGGGGGGGGGAAGGACATAAACCGGGAAGGGTGTGTGAGAGCCACAGTGAGCTTCCAGAACTTCTGGGACAGTTCTCCAGCATCTCTGGGATGATACCACTGTTGTTAAAAAAAAAAAAAAAAGCCTCTTAAGCATATTTGTGAGAATCAGACACATACGTGCATTGCCTCTGCTCTGCTGGGGAGAAGATAAAATAGGGTCGTTTAAGCTCTCAAAACTTCATCTCTTCATTTCTAAAAGGTGTTTCATAGGATTGCCGTGAAGATCATATGGAATGGGATAGGGGCTTTCTAAATAAGAAAGATTGTATAGGGAGTTATGTATAAACTCCTCTCTCTCTCTCTCTCTCTCTCTCTCTCTCTCTCTCTCACACACACACACACACACACACACACACACACACACTCACTCCACACATCCTCTGAACTAAACTTACCATGACCTCTCCATCCCGCTTAGATATATAATAGAAAATAAATTACAATGATAATCAACCAACTTTTATTGAGCTCTTGGCATGGGGCAGGTGCTATTTCAGCCCTTTCTAGTCAGTCCTTCCTTTAATCCTCAAATCCGCCCTTTGAAGTCACTCCCCAGGACCCAAGCATAGGAGGAAACTGAGGCTCAGTCACACAGCTGAATGGGACAGAGCCTGTGCTCTTTCTCCCCCAGTGACCTGGCTCCTTAGGAAGGAAATGGAGGCAAACCGGGAACTCCTGCCCACCCGCCTTCTTCCTCCTCTCTTCCTCCCATCCCACTCCCCCTCTCCAGGTCCCCCAACAGTGTCCTAGTCCTGAATAGCAGATTGTTTTCCGCTTCTCCCTCCCGCCTCTGAATGTTGATGTTTTGGGTCATTAAGGGGCTTGGAGATGGGGTGGGGGGCGGGTTGTGACCCTGGAAAAGGACTGAATAGCCATTGTTCCTTTTCTTCCCCCCTTGAATGGAATTCTGTCCCGGTCTTGGTGTCTCCCTCTGGGCTGGAGGAGGGGATGGGTCAGAGGCCTGCCAAGGGGAGCCTTTTCCCACCACTTTGATGGAGAGGGCTTAAGCTGACAGATGCGAGATCCAGGCACCCTTGGAGCCCCCCCAGGTCCCCTCACCCTGCCTTGACCCAGGCATCTTCAGCCTGGATGTTGATACCCATGAAATGAGGCTTGATTGGGCCTGAGTCTGAATTCAGTCTTAGGGTGGGTCCGGGAGAAAGAGGCAACAGTTACAGACTTCGTTTTCCTTCGAGTCCCTTTGAACCTGCAGGTTCATTTCTTCTGTGCTGTTTGCCGCAATAATCCTGGCCTCTCCCTGCTCGCCCTTCCCCCAGTGAGACTGAAAATTAAGACAATCCCATGTTTAGGATGGCTGGAGCTTTTTGGAAGAAAAATATTAGAGAAATAGAAAATTATCTTGATCATGATTACTGTTTTGATAGAAGATTTAATGCTCAAAAGCGTAAGAGTTCTCACAACCTGATTTTCTATTTTCGTTTTTACTGCCCCCATAAAGGGGCAGAGAAGGAGCCCTAACTCCACTGCTGGGCTGCCTTCCTGGGGCCTCGTGTTCTTCCTCTGCTCTCTAGCCTGTCTCGACCGTTTGTTCTTTTCCGCATAGCCCTCCAGATAGGGGAGAAGCAACAGGCTATTTCTGGGCACCTACTATGTGTTACAGGCTTCATGGGCCTTAGTGCAAATTGCAGGGTCTGGAAGAGATCCAGGACTGGGCATCCATATTCCATACTTGCTGGATGAATAAGCGGATCACATTTTATTTTCACAAAACCTCTGCAAAGGAGTCCTTGTTTCTCAGGGGAGAAAAGGGTGTTGGGGAGTTCTACATAAACTGGGAAGTGAATACATTTGGCTGCAGACCAAGGTCTCCCACCGCAATGGTGCAGGTGCTCTTTCTGGTACCCCACGCTGACCTCCCACGTCTCACGCTGTCACGCAGTGCTCCCACCCCACCTCGAAGCTGATACCTCAACAGCCAGGCCAGGGCCCGCCCGGACTAACCCAATCCAGTTTCCTTCCCTGATGACCCCGACCCTGTCCTCTGTCCCACTCTGGCAGGGACGCTGCGCCCAGTTCGCCGCAACTACTACGACCCGTCCTCGGCTCCCGGGAAGGGCGTGGTGTGGGAGTGGGAGAATGACAACGGCTCTTGGACGCCCTACGACATGGAAGTGGGCATCACCATCCAGCACGCCTATGAGAAGCAGCATCCCTGGATCGACCTCACCTCGGTCGGCTTCAGCTACGTCATCGACTTCAGCACCATGGGCCAGATCAACCGGCAGACGCAGCGCCAACGCCGTGTGCGCCGGCGCCTGGATCTCGTCTACCCCATGGTCACGGGCGCACTGCCCAAGGCCCAGTCCTGGCCCGCCAGCCCCGCGACGGCCACCTCGCCCGCGGCCCCGCCCTGCTCCTGCCCACAGTGCGTCCTGGTGATGAGCGTCAAGGCAGCCGTGGCCACTGGGGGGAGCGCCGGGCCGCTGCAGCCCCCCGCGGCCCGCAAGAACGTGCCCCCATCTGGAGCGGTCAGGCTGCCCCCTGCACCAGGCCCCGTGGCCAAGCCTCTGGACAGCACCATCCGAGGCCCGGTGAAGCCTGTCCAGTCACAGGTGATCCGGCGACAGGCGTCCACCGCGCCGGCAGGGGTGACCGTGGGCTCTCCAGCCAGTCCCTCCGGAGCCAACGGCAAGACGGGAAGGGTGGCCCTGGCCACCTTAAATCGGACCAACCTGCAGCGACTGGCCATCGCCCAGTCCCGGGTGCTGATCGCCTCTGGGTAGGTACTTCAATGCCTCTGAGCGTTTACTGATAAGGGGCACAGGACCCAACTGATCTGGGCCAGAGATGAAAGAGGGGCTGCCAGGACTTAAGTCCCTGTAACCTTTTGTCCTGACCCTCTGGCCGCAGGTGGAAGGCAGCATGGTGTGGTGGGTGCGGGTGCGCTTGGCCTTTGGGGACCACGTTTTTGGCTTCTAAGTCTTCTAATGGAGACTCTCAGTAGCTATGTGATTGGGAACACATCCCTAACATCCAAGAAGCCTAACTTTCTCCTCCATAAATGCCTTGGGTAATCCCCACGTTAGGGTCACCCCTGAGGGTTAAAGGTTATACACACCATGTCCTAATAGGCAGTGTTAAATGAGCTCCCTCCCATCTGGGTCTAGGTTGGGGGCTTTATCACCTCATTTAATCCTTACAGCAACTCTTTGTTGTGTTTTTTTAATAATTTGTCTTAACATTTATTCATTTTTGAGAGACAGAGAGACAGAGCATGAGCGGGGGAGGGACAGAGAGAGAGGGAGACACAGAATCTGAAGCAGGCTCCAGGCTCTGAGCTGTCAGCACAGAACCCACTGCGGGGCTCCAACTCACGGGACCGTGAGGTCTTGACCTGAGCTGGAGTCAGAAGCTCAATCGACTAAGCCACCCGGGCACCCCAGTTATAGCACCTCTTTGAAGGGGGCATTTGGATGCCCCCATTTTACCCTCGAGGAAATCAGAGGTTCTCTCACTCAAGGGCAGAGAGCTAACCATTGGCTGAGACCAAAATTCAAACTTGAGGAAGTCTGACACCAGAGCCGGACTCTTCTCTGACTCTGCTGTCCTGTTTCTCTGTCAAGTGCATACCACAATCCCCAGCATACAGTAGGTGCCAAATGAGGTTTAGCCCCTTTCCTCTGGTCTCGCTGCACACTGCAGGGGTAACTCCAGATTGGAACTAAGAGCCCATACTTAGTGGGCCCTTACTATGTGTGCCAGGCACCTGCTGTGCCTTGTTCTTCCCGTGACAGCCCGGTGGTGGTGTCGCTTCTGTGATTACCACTTTTTATGATCTTCTTTCTCTCCCTAATCATCCAGTGGGGAAGGCCCAGGTCCATGCGGTACCCACAGCCTTTGCCTGCCAGCCCCCAATCTCTGGTGAAATTGGCCTCTCACATCGGCCCAATTGTCCTTTCCTCCAGAGGGGCCTTGCCTTGCCTGTGACTATCCGAGAGGTTTGGCGTGAGGTTATGCACCTGAGCGGGAAATTCAGGCTGCCCAGAGGAGGCCATCTGCGCACAGAGGCTCAGCGCTGGGAGGCAAGAGGAGGCGAGTGTATTGTGGAGAGAGAGGCGAGGCCTTCCCTCCGGCCTCTGCCGCTAAGCTGAGCCAGAGTCTCTGCAAGGTCCGGTTTCCTCCTGTGTGCGATGGGGGTCATCACGCTTGCCTTGCCTGCCCCGTGGAGTGCCTGTGGGAACCTCCACTAAGGGAGAATTTACCAGATGCCCTGCCGGTATTCTCTCATTCCCTGACCCGGTGTACCCGGTGTCAAGCTTGGGCCTCCGGCTCAGAATTCACTTCCCAAGGAGGGCCACACGGCTCATGTGTCACAGAGTGGGGGTTGGGGCCCAGGGTTTCGTCCTCTAGTCCTCTGCCCTTTTGGCTAAAGCTCAGCTCCTTGCTCTATGTGAAGGCAATTCATAAATGGTCAAGTGCAAGTCAGATGTGTGGGATTTTCACATGACTTCTGAGCTGGCAGAGTATTTGGTAGAGGGGAATGGGCACCTAAACCACACCACTGCTCGGTTTCTCCCCAAGGTCACACAGCAGTATCCTGTGGCCTCTGACAGGCTTCCAGGATAACTACTTGTGTGGCAGAGGGAGGCTCCTATAGCTGGCGAGAAACCCAGCCTCCAGCACCTGGTGGCCCCGGGCTGCAACCCACGTTCCTTCCAGTGCAACGCAGGGCAAGGTTTGCACCCTCTGTCTTCAGCTTGCTCATCTGTAAAATGGGGCGAGTTATAGCACCTTCCTTATCAGGGCTGTCACGAGGATTAAATGCAACGCTCAGTGTGTGAATTTCGCCCAGCGCTTGGCAAATAGTACGAGTTTGGTCAGTATTAGTTGCTATTATTATTGTCATGATGAATGTGTGTCCATGGAATGTATGCTGTGTAGTTGTTGAACTGAAGTCAAAGCTGGGCAGCCTCTAACAGACCACCTCGTTTCTGGCGCCCTTGGCAAAAACCAAGTGACCTCGTGCCACAATTGAGGGAAAGGACCCCCGATCACTTTAAGGAAGCCTGCAGCTCTTTATCTCTGCTCTACTCCCCCTGCCTGCTAGTGGAATTGGAGCGAGAGAATTGGGTGGAGGTCTGGGCAGTGCCATTTTTCAAAAGGCCTTTAGAAACCCGCTTTTTTCTCCACTGTTTTCCTGCGGGGGGAGGCCTTCTATCTTCCAGCCCCTTCCTTTTTCACCTCCTACAGCACCCTCACCCCCACCCCCATTTTCTCTTACAGTCTTTCTTGACCATTTAATGAGCGTGCTTATTCCCTTTGTCTGGCACTGCCGTCCACCTTCTGTCGTGGAATGGCCCCTTCCCCTCCTCTCCCCGTCCGTGAGCTCTTGAAGCAACTTTCCCACGGAAAAGGGGAAGACCAGAGAGGGCGGGAGAGGTGGGTCCAAGAGAAGGGCTTGAGAGGGAACAAAAGACCCTGTGAATTATTCAGAGACGCAAGCAGGGGGTTTCTAAAGAGAAAAGAGAGGGGCTGTGTAGTGGGGGGCGGGGGGCCCCCCTGTGGCCCTCTCCTCCAGTCTCTGTCTCCAGCGAGACTTCAGTTGCTGGAGAGACAAGACCATTGTCCCATAGGAGGCTTCCTGGGTCGGCTCACAACTCCAGAAAAGCCCACTGTTTCTCACCACGGTATCTGCTGAGCTTTCCTCCTGCCATCAGCCCCCTTCTCCTGCCACCTTGCCAGCTCTTGTCTTTTCTTAGTTTTATATTTGAGGCACAGAAATGGAAACTGAGAACAGCCCAACAGAATGGGGCGGGGGTGTCTTCCGATGGCTAGGCCAGCCAGCGTTGGCTGAGCTGAGCTGCCTGGAGGATGTGAGAGGCATGCCAGTGTTTGGGCTGCTGATTTCTGGAAGGAGGGCTCAGGCGTGTACAGCAGGGGAGGGGGATTGCGGGGGCAGGGGGCGGGGTGGCAGGCAGCAGGGTGTGTGACCGGTGGGGACTCCATGGGCCGCCCCACCACTTTCATTGTAACCAGTCACCTAATCGGCCCTCCTGAGTTGTTGTTAAGGCAAGAATCTTCTGCACTGCCCGGGGCTCGATGTCCTCAAGAATCAGAAAGTCGGCCTCTTCTGGCAGGAAAAGACTTTATCAAGCCCAACTTCCTCTTAAAGTTGAGAAACAAAAATGTAAACAACTCCCAATTTGCATAGGGCTTGCCTGTTTATAGAGTATTTGACCTAGATCCTGAATCCTCACAGGGACCCCATGGACAGAGACTAGGGTGGCCCTGTCATGGATGTGGTAACTTGGACGTGGTCACTGAAGTGCAGGGAGGCCATGTGTCTCTCCCACAGGCACAAGGCCAGTGCCAAGCTGGGCTGGAGGGCAGGTCTCCTGACCCCTCTGCAAGCCTACCTCCACTGTATCCCTCTGTATTTCGTAAGCAGATCTCCTCCTCTTCAAGTCCACTGCCACCATCCGGAGCCTACTGATGAGTTTTGCCTTCCCTGGCATGGCCCCTCCCATGGTATTCCCCAGAGTGCTGGGTCCTCATATGGACCCTCCCTCTCTTCAGACCTGACCCCTTCCCTGGGTCCGTGGGCTGCCCAGGGGGTGTGCTCTGGGGATTGGACTCTTTCCTGGGTATCTAGTTTGGGTGTGGAAACCTGCCAGTCCAGTTTGTGGGAACAAAGGTGGCTTTTGTCACCCAGATCATAGCTACTTACCTCCTGGTTGGGCGGGAGGGGCTTGGAGCTGGAAGGAGGGTGGGAAGGCAGGTGCAGGCCTGGACTGTGAGTGTTGCCCCCTGGTGGGGAGTCAGGGAACAAGCACAGGCTGCCAGACCCTTCGCTCCTTTTCCAGACCAGCGCTGGGGAGGCCAGTCAGCCCCCGCAGAGGACACAGGGCCTAGGTGGCTGCTTTGCTCTTAAGCACTGGGACAGAGGATCTTCAAGAAGTCCATGTCCCCGGAACCTGCTAACTCCAAACCCTCACAGGTTCACGGAGAGGACATTGAGGCTCAGAAAAGTTGAAGCAGGTTGTGAGGCATTCCTGGCAGGTTTGGGGCCCCAGTCTGGTTTTCCTGACTCCAGTCCACCACGCCATGCCTGGCCCTGGGGGGCAGGCCACTGAGTCCAGAAGCAAGGCTGGGCCTCTTTTCTCAGCCAACCTTCCTTTGTGTTGAATTCAGCTTTCCCCTCCCCCCATCCGGGTTTGATTATCCCGGGGGTGGAAAGTAGACTTTGGTGGCCTGTTGAGACACAAACACTCCCACATCTGTTCTCTCACATCCTTCCCACAGCCCTGGTGCACATGTCATCATCCAGGGGAAGGGACAGGCCCCCGGAAGACTCAGCATAGCCGGGAAGCACCCATCCCTGTGGGCATGTGGGGGACAGGCAGACTCTCTGCTCAGCCTTGAGGCCCCATTTTAGCCCCTCTCCTCTCTTAGTCCTAGATTCATTCCACATGCTCTTCGTTCCCCATGTCCTGCCTGCCACGTGGGGTGACAGAAGGGTCCCACAGACACAAAAGCCCAGCAGTGGGCTCTGGAGCAGATTTTCTGGGTTTGAGTCCTTAGCTGTGTGACCTCCATCGGGTTTGCTCAACCTCTCTGTGCCTCAACCTCCTTGCCCATTAAAATGGGGCTAATGATAACAGCACCTCCTGTAGAGGTCGTTGGAAGTCTTAGATGGATTTATGCCTCGTGAGCAGTTAGAACCGTGCCTGGTACCAGGTGGGCGCCCTGCAGGTTCACAATCTCCCCACGTGGATCCAGGACCATGGGCTGCCTTGATCGCCAGCCTGTCCCCAGGATCACCGGCGTGTCCCGAGGCTCTAACTAAGCGTCCAACATGAAGTAGGGCTCCACATGAATGAGCACAGAAAGAGGGAATAAACACTGTAAAGAAACAACTGAACACGCCCCTTCCCCTCTCTTATTCCCGAGGGGATCTGCTGGCTGCTCCGGCTCTCTGGCCCCTGGAGTCATCTCTGACCTAGTCCACTGGCGTCTCCGAGCCCCTTTCCTCCTCCGAGCCCAGCTGTGAAGCCTGGGTGGCAGGGGGGATGGCGCACGACCCAACCCAGGTGTCCCATGTTTTCCTCTGTGGCGACGTGGGAGGCCTCGCCTTTCCAGGCAGCTGTGCGACTCCTCTCCAGAGCCTGGCTCGGGTTTCTGGGGAGGACAGAGGAGGAGGAGGCTTTGCCTGAAACTTAGATTTCTCAGGGAAAAAGAGGGGAAACAGCTGGTGGAGCACAGGGTTTCCCAGTGTCGGGCTGGGATCCACCTTATCTGAGTTCTCTCAGCAGAAGCTAGAGAAAGCTCGGGTTCTGGGCCCCACCGGTGGGGATTCTGGTTTGGGCCTGGGGCTCTGCCTTTTTTTAAAGTTTCTTAGGAGACCCTTGTGTACTCCCAGGCTTGAACTTGCTTCTTCATTTTTCATTTCGCTCCACAAATACTCACTGAACGCCTGCTGGTGTCAGGCTGTGAGCAAGACGGAGATACTTGCCCATGTGGGACTTTGATTCTGGACGGGGAGACCGTAAAACAACAACTTTTTTTTAAAAAACTGTCAGTTCCAGGGTGCCTGGGGCGGGGGCTCAGTCAGTCGAGCTTCCGACTCTTGGTTCTGGCTCGGGTCATGACCTCACAGTTCGTGAGTTCCAGCTCCGTGTCAGGCTCTGCGCTGTAGCGCTTGGGATTCTGTCTCCCTCTCTCTCTGTGCCTCCCTTGCTCATTGTCTCTTTTAAAACAAACAAACTTTGAAAAACTTTTTAAATGGTCAGTTCCATGGGGGGAAAACCCAAGAGTGAGGAAAGAGGGCTTGCGAGTCCCAGGGTGGGTTGTAGTATTCAATGAGAAGGTCTCCGGAATCTCAGGAAAAGGTGAGCCAAGACTGAAGGATCTGTAGGAGGAGGCGAGGCAGAGATCTGCTGGTAGAGCATTTCAGGTAGAAGGAACCACACATGCAAAGGCCCTGAGGCAGGGGCATGGCCCAGCTGGGGCTGGACAAGCTGGTGAGGGATGTGTGAGGAGACCAGAAAGATGAGGGCTGAGCGGGGTGAAGGAGAGGGGTTGGCAGGTCACACAGGGCTATGTGGGCCTTGCTGGGACCTCAAGTGACTTTAGGAGCCATTGCGAATTTTGGGGTTCTGAGTGGAGGGGTGACACGGTCTGACTTTCCTTCCACAGGGTCCCCACTGTGCCCGTGAAGAACCTCAACGGGTCCAGTCCTGTTAACCCTGCCCTGGCAGGTAAGTGCTTGCTTCGGGGTGGCAGTGGAGGTGATGAGCATTTACAAAAGAGAGAGAATTGCATGAAAGCAAATGTGGCTTTTCGGAGTGGGGTGGGGAGGGCAGGCAGAAGCCAAGCGCGCTGTTGGAGAGGCGCGAACGACACATTTCTGGGGCAGGGGGCAGGCGAGGGGAGGCTGAGTGAGTTAGGAGAACATGTGCTGGGAAACAGGGGGGAGGCGGTCGGGGTGCTGGGAGCTAACTCTCTGCAGTCCGCACTCACCCCCTGCCCTTCCAGGGATCACCGGGATTCTCATGAGCGCAGCAGGGCTGCCCGTGTGCCTCACCAGGCCGCCCAAGCTGGTCCTCCACCCTCCCCCGGTCAGCAAGAGCGAAATCAAATCCATCCCGGGGGTTTCCAACACGAGCCGCAAGACCACCAAAAAGCAGGCCAAGAAAGGTATCGGCCTCCTTATCTTAAGGGGTACGGGAGTCAAAGGCGTGGCCCCAGACGTGGGCTCTGCCGCCATCACCCAAGTTATTACCCAGAGCTTAATACCCTGTGCCTCTGTTTCTGCATCTGCTAAGTGGGCCCAGCTAGCTCCTGTTCTGATGATTATATTAAAGTGGATTATGCATGAATGAGATGGAAACACCTTAAAAAGTATAAAAGCACAGTACAGAAATCTAGAGACATAAAACCACAAAGTGTGACACATGAAACACGATACAGAGGACCATCACTGTGGCCCTGAAATTGAAACAGACTGGGTTCCAATCCTGACTGTGACACTTCCAACTCATGTGACCACAGTGAGTCTGTTTTCTTACCTTTACAGTGGGGTAAAAACTGCTCACAACCAGTATGGGCAGGTGTGCCCCAGATCACACCCATGACAGGGGTGACCACCGTCTGTGTCCCTCCAGAGCCCCGAGGCTGACCATTTGGACCTTCCCGCAGGCACTCCTTCCTTACCCAGGCACAGTCCCGCCACTAGGGGGTCCGTACCTGTGCCCACCCTGGCACCAAAGGACCCTGTCTCAGCTCTGCAGCCGGTCTTTCTGGCTGCTGGTGATTGGTTGTTAAACGTCTTGACGCTCACCCCAGGCCCTCACGCTGTTTCACCGGGACCTCACGCATATTGTGTAATAGGCTCTCCGTGAACAGAAGCCTCATTCTTAGACGCAGGCTGGTGGGAAGGCGTGGCGGTTGCATGATCCGCTTCCTCAAACCCTTGCCCTACTTTTCTACCCCATCAGAAGTTCTCTGCTCAAATGAACTCAGTTGCCCTGTTCATAGTCTGATAGGAAATGACAGGATTTCACACTTTCCCACGCTTCCTGTGGTTATTCATAGCGCATGTTGGGCCCTCAGCTGGAAAAGCGCTAAAGGTCTGTGTGTCCATTAGCTCGTTTAATTGTCAAAGCGACGCTTTGAGCTGGTGCTATCTGCCCCATTTTATAGGCGAGGAAACAGAAGCTAAGAGAAGCTAGGAGGGGTGCCCAGGGAGGCACCGATCCTTTTTAAGGTCATATCATCCTGTCTCCTGCCTTCAGACGGTCCAGCCCCCAAAGACATTCCCAAATCACCACAGCCTGTCAGGATCCTTCCCGGCTGCTGGGCTCCTGCTCCGTCAGTGGCCAAGGAAGACCATCCTGAAGCCGTGGGCAGAGCCTCCTGCTTTCCCAGGAAAATCAAATCGCTTTGAAACCACATTACAGATCGGACAGTACTCAGCACACCGTAAACAGAATGTGATAAGCCTACCTCATTTTTCGTTTTTTTTTAATGTGTAACAGTTTACACAGTGCTGTCGTCTGCTACCTCACTGCATCGTTTGCACATGCCTGGGATCTTTGATTCTATGGAAGAGAGTCCCACTCCCCCTATCTCAGTTAAAAAGTGGGTTTGGTGAAAACAGGCCAGGGAGAATGTCAGGGGAGAGACTGTGGGAGGTAAAGACAGGCAGAAATACCTCTCACCTCCTCAGACACATCGCTCTCTTGTCTCCTCCACCTGCTGATTCCCTTCCAAATTCTTACATGCAATTGCAGAATGAATTCCTCCCCCTGCCTGCTTTGAGCCTGGCTGATAGCTCCCCTCTCCGGCTTGCCCAGCTTGACGAGGCTGTTTGATCCCTTACCTCTGTCTTGGTGGCCCACCCACCACCTTGTCATCCCCCCCAACAGGTAAAACCCCAGAAGAAGTGCTCAAGAAGTATCTGCAGAAAGTCCGGCACCCGCCAGATGAGGTGAGCGCGGGGTGGGGGTGGGGGAGCAGCAGGGCGAGGGTCACCCGCTTCTCCTCTCTAGAGTTTTCCACAGGATGCGGCGGGAGCAGCCTTCCATGTCCTGTGTCCTAGCTGGTAGAGATCTGCTGGGCACTGACACAGGGCTCTGAGGTTGGCCATCCGCAGCTACAGACTGATGGCTGGATTCTAAACTGCCTTACCATTAACAGTCTGAATTTAAGAGAAACAGCATGACAAGCTATGGGAACTGACTTTTATTTCTTCCTTTAGATATTATTATTTTTTTTTATGGAGGCTTGAAATCATGACCCTGAGATCAAGAGTTGGTACTTAACCAACGGAGTCACCCA
Organism: Suricata suricatta; assembly: GCF_006229205.1. Taxonomy (NCBI): domain Eukaryota; kingdom Metazoa; phylum Chordata; class Mammalia; order Carnivora; family Herpestidae; genus Suricata; species Suricata suricatta. Next base: position 11,148,161 of record NC_043710.1, on the reverse strand, counting down.
GGCCCCCTGTGGGAACCGACTTTTAGATGGGCTTGATGTAGACCAGTGGTTCTCAGCCAGAGGGAGTTCTTCGTGGGGAGTGTAGGGTAGGGGGGTGTGGAACTGCTAATGGACAGAGGCAAGGATGCTAAATACCCAGCATGCCCAGGACTCCCCGCTCAGCAAAGAGTTACCGATCCCAAATGTCAATAGTGCCAAGGTTGAGAAATCCTCTTGTAGACTTTCTGAATTCATGCACTGCGAGATCATGACCTGAGCTGAAGTTGGATGCCTCACCAACTGAGCCACCCAGGCACCCCAATATTTATTTTATTTTTGGGAGAGAGAGAACAAGCATATGCAGGGGAAGAGGGGTGGCAGAGAGAGGAAGACAGAGGATCCAAAGCAGGCTCCAGGCTGTCAGCACAGAGCCCAGTTCAGGGCTCCAACTCAGAAACCATGAGATCATGACCTGAGCCGAAGTTGAACACTTAACTGAGCCACCCAGGCACTCCTCTTGTTGACTTAATGAAACAGCAGCCCCTCTGGTACACTTGAGAGACAGTCGCATTGCAAACGTTCAGCTTAAATAAGGGTCTGTCGCCAAGTGTCTGTTTCCTCCACAAGCCACTGGAGAGCACCAAGGGAGGACCATGTCTCATCATAGCTCTCAAGGAGAGGACAGTTTTGTTGGTGAGCCCCGGCTGGCCTGTACCACCACCAGCAATTACTTCAGGAACTTTGCTGCTGTGTAAAGTGAGATAAACCTAGATTTAGATTCCCAGAGGCATGTCTGTATATATCCTGGTTTGTGGGTTGTCTAGAAGAGGAACAGGGACACCTCACCAGATCCTGCAAGAGTCACCGTGGAGTCGCTCCCGGGCTGGGCGAGCGCTGATGGCCTCTCTGCCCTGTCCCCTCCCACCCCCAGGACTGCACCATCTGTATGGAGCGCCTCACGGCCCCCTCGGGTTACAAGGGCCTGCAGCCAACGGTCAAGCCTGACCTGGTGGGAAAGCTGTCCAGATGCGGCCACATCTACCACATCTACTGTCTGGTCGCCATGTACAACAATGGCAACAAGGTTAGTGCTAGCCTGCAGGGCTGCCCCCCGCCCCCTGCCATGGGCCCTGGAGGAGCAAGAGCGTGAAGGCCCTGTTGGGGCGTCTGAGAGGCACCCGGGGGCAGCGGGAGTGAGGATCTTGGCTGTTCTCAGCAGGGTCGGGCATCTACACAATTATAATGTTCACAAAGCCTGTCTTACCCAACTGCCCTCCATCTCTGCCCTGGATATGATGGTCTGAGAGGTGTAGATGTCAGTCCAGGAGAGTTCTTGGCATGGGGTGGGGGTGGGGCGGTGACAGTGTACCCATGGTGGGCGTTCATGACTCCCAGTGTGGGAGGATTTCTCAAATTACCCTTTTTTCTTCAGAGCTAGTGCTTTTCAGTTATAATTCGTTTTCTTTGGACAGTCTCAAAAACAACCTTGATTGCCCCCTCCAAGGCATTAGAGGCTGTTGCCAAAGTATGCCTGGCCGCCCCTTCGAAGCCCACTGTCGGAGGAGGGGAAGGCTGTCCGGGATGCTCACCTGGTCCGTTACTGACGGCAGAGTGGTGTTCCTCCGCTAAAATTAGGATTCCAGGAATCTGAGGCCTCTTTATTTTTCTACTTTTATTTTTTTGTTAAGAGTTTATTACCAAGTTGGTTTCCATATAACACCCAGTGAGCTTCCCCACAAGTGCCCTTCTCCATGACCATCACCCCCCTTCCCCTTCTCCCTTCCCTGTTCAGCCCTCAGTTTGTTCTCAGCATTCAAGGTCCCTCATGATTTGCCTCACTCCCTCTCCCCAACTCTTTTCCCCCGCTTTCCCCTTCCCATGGTCTCCTGTTAGGTTTCTCCTGTTAGACCTATGAGGGCAAACATATGGTATCTGTCCTTCTCTGCCTGACTTATTTCGCTTAGCATGACTCCCTCTAGGTCCATCCATTTTGCTACAAATGGCCAAATCTCATTCTTTCTCACTGTCTGAGGCCTCTTTCGATGATAACTCTCTCTTTACACTGTCCGAGCTTTTACTAAGGCACTGACATCTCTCATGTTCTTTGCTGAGCCCGGAGTACCCATCACTCCCCTATCCCCATGAATTCAAACCCTACTTGCTTCTCCAGACCCAGCTTGGATCGCAGCAGAATTTGACATTTCCCTGATATCCCCAGCTTCTTATTCATTTTCTCCCCAAAACAGTCTGGCTTTTGGGGTCTGCACTGTACTTCTCCTGCTTGTGGGAAAGAGGAGAGGAGAGAATCAGCAGACCCAACCTTGAACCCTGGCTTTCATAACTGAATGATCTTGGGCAAGATTTTCAATCTCTGAGATTTCATTTTCCATCTGGCAAATGGAGATAAAACAATACCTACTTTCCAGGGTATTATTACCATTATTAGTCAAATGGATATCTCCTTGGTATTATAGCTATAATTCCCCCTCCTCCTTCATCTTTATAAAGCCCTGTGATTAAAGTTCCCAGAGTGCTGACCTTGGGCTGACCTTGTGATCTTGGTCTTGGAGAGTTCATGCTCAGTCACTGATGAATGATGTGGTCTGGAACTGGTGCTCACTTTTTTGACCCTGAGTGAAAAGGGTGCACTGGGGCTTTGCATTTTAAGAGGTTCTTTTGGATTTAAAGGGTTTTCTTTTGGCAAGTTCATTCTGTTTGATGAATGTTTTCAAGAACAATCTAGCTCCTCTTTGCATCGATTTCCATGGTGCTTCAGAAATATTTCTCAAGACACCATCCTTTATTTTCTTTGAAGCACGCCGCTTAAAATTTTTGGTGTACACAAGAGGAAACAGAAGGGCCCAGAGAAAAATGAAGTGATTGGCCCGAGGTCATGAAGCAAGTTAAGGCCAGAGCAGAAGTTGGGACCCTGATTCTTGACCCCAAGCCTTGGATTCCTATCCATTGACCACATAAGTGACTGTCTCCATTGCCCTGAATGCAAGCTATTCCTTTAACGTTAGTAGAACTTGAGCTGAAGTCCCCAAATAGCTCCACAGAGGATCCCTGTCCTCCTGAGATGGTGCAGGTGGCCTGGAGAGCTTCTGTCCTGGTTGTGTGACAGCTCTTTCTGCACACATGGCTCCCAGCCCATGCCTTCCTCCTCACCCACCTTCTTCTGGAAAGCCTGGGAACAAGGTCTCTTCCACCCATGCAGGCCGCACCTCGCTGGGCCCCAGTGTGAAGCCATGGCTCCTTATTTCTCTGCATCCAGAGTGTCACCCTGCACCCCAACACAGCCACCGAGCTTTAGGGTTTGCACAGAGCTGCTGGGGCCTAAGCCCTAACTAGTGGCACGTTCTTTCATGGTGCTGTGCCTCAGTCTTCTTCTTGGTAAAAGGAAATACTTTTTTTTAAATGTTTATTTGAGAAGGAGGGAGGGGCAGAGAGAGAGGGAAGACAGAGGTGGGACTTGAACTCACAAACCATGAGATCATGACATCAACCACGAAGGTGCCCCAAAGTGGGAATGACTTTTAAGGCTAATAATGCGAAGGCTAATATCCGTTTTCAGCTGACATCAGGCGAGGCCTACATGACACAAGATGTAAAGTCTGTTATAAGATTTAAGGTGCCTTCACTAACGACTCATTCCCTCCCTTGTTGCTTATGGAGACCTTATCCTCCATCCTTCACAGCCCAGCTGCAGCTCTTCTTTAAGGACCATCTTAAAGTCAGCTTCATCTACTCCAGCACATGGTGCCCACCTACTCTTTTCAGAGCAGCGGTTTCTAAACCTGTAGGAGCTTTAGGGAGCATAAGAGTGCTAATAACGGTTAGAGACGCTACTAGTCATCAGTGCTTCCTATGGCTTCTCTAGTTCAATCCTTCCAACAACCCAGTGAGATAGATACTATTATTTTCCATGTTCTGTAAAAAAGCCGAGACCCAGAAAGGTTAATGAATTTTCCCCGGGTCTCCCAGCAGGTAGGTGGCCGAGCTGAGAATCAAATCCAGAGTTCTCATCTTTTCACTGCTGCGTTCTCCAGCGCCCCACCACCACTCAATCCAGTTTGGTGGCCTGGGGTGGGGCCCAGGCGGCTTTGTTTCTAGCAAGCGCCGCAGGGATCATGATGCTTAGCATTTTGGCAGTGGCTGCTCCCTAGTGCTTGGCTGGGTGTCTGGCTCATTTGGAAATCATGGTTCAATAATGACTCCATGTGTGTGCCCCCCCGACCCCCACCGTGGGCTGCTCTGCCCTTTAAGGACGGGGTCTCTCTTACATGGCCCTCAGCATGGAGCTAATTTGTGGCATTGACTTATTTGGGTGCATTTTGTCCCCCTGGCCTTTTATCTTTGTTTCTTTCCAGGGTTAGGTGGAGGAGGGGAGGGGGCATTGCCAAGACAGTTTCTGATCTGGGTGTCCCTGCCTTGCGTTCTCAGGACGGAAGTTTGCAGTGTCCAACCTGTAAGACCATATATGGTGTGAAGACAGGCACCCAGCCTCCGGGGAAGATGGAGTACCACCTCATCCCTCACTCCCTGCCTGGCCACCCCGACTGCAAAACCATCCGGATCATCTACAGCATCCCTCCTGGCATTCAGGTGCGCCCACGCCAGCCACTGGCTTTTATTTATTTATTTTGTAAGTTTCAATGTTTGCAGGCAATATGTTTGTCTTTTTTTTTAATGTTTAGTTATGTTTGAGAGAGAGAAAGAGAGCATAAGCTGGGGAGGGGCAGAGAGAGAGGGAAATACAGAATCTGACGCAGGCTCCAGGCTCTGAGCTGTCAGCACAGAGCCCGACACGGGGCTCAAACTCACGAACTGTGAAATCATGACCTGAGCCCAAGTTGGACGCTTAACTGACTAAGCTGCACAGGTGCTCAGTAAGTTGTTTGTCTTAATCTGTTCAGGCTGCTGCCACAAAATATCACGGACTGGGTAACTTTTAAACAATGGAAAGTTATTTCTCACAGTTCTGAAGACCGGGAAACCCAAGGTCAAGATGCTGGCAGGCTCACTGTCTGGTTCATGGACATCTATGCCGTGTCCTCATGGCAGAAGGGGTAAGGGAGCTCTCTGGGGACTCTTTTATGAGGGCACTGATCCCATTTATGAGAGTTCACCTTCACGACCTTATCACCCACCCAAGACCCCACCTCCAAATACCATCACCTTGGGGGTTAGGTTTTAACAGGTTAATTTCCAAGGGACACGGATTCTCAGTTTATAGCATTCCATCACTTCTTGTACTTCTTGTAAGCAAAATACATTCTGTCCCAATAGCCCCCAAAGCCTTAACTCCTTCTAGCATCAACTTCGAAGTCAAAATCCAAGGATTCACCTACATACTGTCTAAATCAGAGGTGGGATTGAGACCCCAGGTACAAGTCCGCCTCCATCCGGGAGTCCATGAAACTGAACAGGTTAAGTGGTGGAGCCGTCATGAATGGCACTGGTGCCCTTGTAAAACAGCCCCCGGAGAGCCCGCTCGTCCTTGCCCAAATTGAGGACACAGAGAGAAGTCGGCAGTCTCTGAACCAGGAAGTGGGCGCCCACCAGACAGTGGATCTGCTCATACCTTGGACTTCCCAGCCTCCAGAACTGGATAGATTTCTGTTGTCTAAGCCATCCGGGCTGCGGTGTCTCGTTACAGTGGCCAGAGAGGACTACGATAATTTTATGCTGTGAAAAGTTTCCTTTCCTCCATCTACCCACTTTCACCCCCTGTCCCCATGCTCCGCCGTTGTTCTTACTTTCTCCCGTGCCCCCCAGGATTCTCTGTGCATGTGCAGCAAAGACTGTTTCCAGCCCGCCCACTTGTATGCAGAGGGGGCATATTGTTCTGCATCATGCAGTTTTCAGTGAACAAATATTTTGTAGATCTTCCCATGTTGGTGTGGAGGGAGCGTCCTCATTCCTTCCCAGCTCTGGGTGAGAATCCATAGTATCCATGCACCATATTTATATTCAGCAGTCCCCATTCGGTGGGCATGTGGATGGTTTCTAATCTTTTTACTACAACAAATAATACTGTAATGGGTAACCTTGTATGCACATGAGGGTATCTGTCAGATAATTTTCCAGAAGTAGAATTTCTTTGTCAAACGGTATTTGCATTTATAGTTTGGTAGATGTCCCTTGGCTTTGACTTTTGTGGGCATTTCTTTCCTCTTTTGATTCTTTGAAAGACAACCCTCAGGAGCAAATTGAATCTCATTCTTGACAGTAAATACAAATATTCTCTTCCTTTACACATTGAAGCTCTTTCTAATTGATCCAGGGTACTTACTGGATTTGTTTATTCGGCAAATATCTATTTTTGACCCTTCCTTCTTCCCTCCTCCTTGCCTTCTTCCATTCTGTCTCTTATTTAACAAACATTGGAGGAGGGATTACAGGCCGGGCATGTTCTAGGTGCTGGAAAAACAAAGGTGAGCAAAGCAGACATAGTCTTTTCTCTTCTGAGGTCCCTATTCTAGGGGGGTGAGGGGGTCAGTGCACAGATACATAAATGAGGTATTTCCAACTAGGGTAAGATATGTGGTAGAAATAAAACAGGGCAGGTGTGACAGTCTATAAAAGAAATTAAAGAAAAATATGGTACTTCCTGGATGGACTTACCAACCAGTTAGAGAAAATAAATCTGTATCACCGAACTACAGAATAAAACATGATGTGCACCATTGATAAACGCTATGGCGGGTGGGGGCCACAACACAAGGTCTTCAAAGTCTGAGGAGACCTGGGTTCTGATTCCTGGCTGACTCTGTATTGGCTGGGACTTTGGACAACCACTTGACCTTTCTGAGCTCGGTTTCTTTTTTCTTTTTTCTTCAAAAAAATTTTTTTAATGTTTATTATTGAGAGACAGAAAAAGAGCCTTGCAGAGGAGGGGCAGAAAGAGAGGGAGACACCGAATCTGAAGCAGCTGTCTGCGCAGAGCCCAATGCAGGGATCGAACTCACAAACCGTGAGATCATGACCTGAGCCGAAGGCGGACACCTAACCCACTGAGCAACCCAGGCGCCCCTTGGTTTCTTTATCCATATATCTGGGAACCTCCGTGCGGGGTGGGGGTTGTAAGAATAAGATTGAACATTTGTATGTGCGTACTGTGGTACTGGGCACAGTGCTCAGGTGCTCAGGGCCGGTCACTGGCATTATGTGAGCAAGCTACTCATCAGGGTAAAGAAGAGGTGCTTATGGCTGTCTGTGTGGGAGGTTCTGAGGAGGGTACAGGGCACCAGTGGTTGAGCCTTGAGAGCCATGGAGAAACGGAGGAGGACACAGCAGAGTTGTGGTGGAGAGGAAGTAGGGGTGTTGGAGCCCACAAGGAAGAGTTTCATTTGGGGACTTGGCCATGGTGGGGGATGGGAGGAGGGCGCGTGCAGGAGATGTAGAGGACCAGACAGTGAAAGAGGGCTCTGGGCAGGCCGTGGAAGGACGCCAGCATGGTGAGGGCTGCGACTTTACTTAGGCTGTGAAGGGGTGGGGGTGGGGACTCGCTGCTGGACGCAACCAGCAGTATGGAAGTTGTGTGGTTGGGACTGCGCTCCGGGAAGGTCATTCTGGCACATGAGTGAGGGATGACCTGAGAGACCAGTTAGGAGACCATCGGGTCATGGGGCCTGAAGGCACAGAGGACAAGGGAGAAGGAGATATTGTTGGATGCGAGGGCAGCTGAGACCTTCTGGAATGACTGAGGCGGCCAGTTGGGGTGCTGGTTGGGGTGGTAGGGACAAGACTGACAATACGGGACTCGGGGCGTCTGGAGATAGCTGATGGCTGATCCCTGATAGGAAGTAGGGCAAACATCCGGGTGGGGCAGCCATTTTGCAGGAGGCTCTTTTCCCAGCCTCTAGCACTAAAGAATGGAGAGTGGAGAGCCAGCACGGGGGTGGGGTGAGGGGGTGGTGGTAGTTAGATGGGCCGCTTGCTGCCTGTGTAGATGCCGTGGTTCTTGCAGGAAAACCCACGCTTGCGCCAAGGGAAATGCATCTCTCCGCAGTCAGTGCAGCCCCTCCACAGACAACCCCCTGCGAGTCAGCAGCGGGACCCCCAGTGCTGTGTCCGTCCCTCTCCCTGGAGACTCCAGAGACCACAAGGGCTTGGGGTTTCCAACAGCAGTTTAAAACTCGGAGTTCTGCCTTCATTTCAGAGAACGCGTCCCTGGGGGAGAAACTCTGATCTGGGGGAGGCAGAGTCGTGACTGCTCCACTTGGCGACGTGCAGAGAGCACACAGCCTCGTGGGGTCGGCGCCAGGCGGGCATCTGTGCTGCAGACGGGCAAGTCCCAGGAGGGGGAGGCACGGGCAGAGCCGTGCTGGGAATCTGCCCTTGAGTTGGACAGTCTGGCTTACAAACAGCTGTGGCCGTGAACGTGTTGTAAATGTGGTGTGATTTCGTGTGACTATGAACTTCAGGACTGTCAGGTCCTGCGTCTCCAAGAAGACATTGTTCCCTCTCTCGGCCCAGGGGCGTCTTTCCCTTCTCTGATGTCGTACTTAGGCCGTTTGCTCTGCAAATGATAGATGATCTTGAGCCACACTATTAAAAATATTTTTAAATCACAGTATTTAAAAATCAGTTGGGGAGAGAGAGGGATGCAAAACTTGAGAGACTATTGAATGCTGAGAATGAACTGAGGGTTGAAGGGGAAGGGGGAGGGGGGAAAAGAGGTGGTGGTGATGGTGGAGGGCACTTAAGGGGAAGGGCACTGGGTGTTGTATGGAAAACAATTTGACAATAAAATATTATGGAGGAAAAAAAACAAAAAAAAAACAAAGGAGATTTTCCACTTTCAAAAAAAAAAATAAAAATCAGTTGGGGGGGCGCCTGGGTAAGTTCAGTCAGTTAAGTATCCAACTCTTGGTTTCAGCTCAGGTCATGATCTCACAGTCCCAGAGTTTGAGTCCCACATCGGCCTCTGCACGGACAGCACAGAGCCTGCTTGGGGTTCCCTCTCTCTCTCTCTCTCTCTCTCTCTGACCCTCCCATGCTCTCCTCACCCCTCTCTCAAAATAAATAAACTTCTAAAAAATCAAGTTGGAACCACCATCCACTATAAGAAAAAAATGAAAAGTCTGTGTTTTCTTACAGTTTCTTCATTCATGCATGCATTCAGTCATTCATACATTCATTCACTTTTTCACTCATTTTTTTTTCAGCCAAGACACAGTTACCATTTGTGTGAGAGCCTGTGCTAGGAGCTGCAAGGAATTATCAATATTATATTGGCTTCATCTCGAAGGGAGTTTTTTAAAGGGCTCCACAGACCCTGAGGGTGGCAGGGATGCTTAGAAATTATAGACAAACATTTGTGTGTGGGGTGGGAAGGGGCACTGGGAGGAAAAATCCCTCACTTTTCATCAGCTTCCTAAGGGGGGGCTGGGGACCCTGATTAGGAAGTCTGGCTTCTGGCTGAATTGTGCATCAGTCTCTGTCTCTGCTGCGGCCTGACTGCTTGCAGAATTGGGGTATCCTTGCACCCCGAGTTCACTGCAACATTAGGCACAATCCCCAAGACGGGAAGAAACCTACGTGCCCATTAGTGGATGAATGGATAACGATGGCTCCCTGGCTCCGGGCTCAGAGGTGCTTTTGTTATTCTGAGTACTTTAGAGGTGAAAAGTTCATCCTGTGCCTCAGGAAGCTTGGGCTTAAATTTTGGCAAAGCCTTTGACATTGGAGAAGCCCTGTAACCGCTCTAGGCTGAAAGTTTTCCTCTTTGGCAAAACAGAAGAGCCTGTGAGCAGAGCTGAGGGATGACGGTGTGTGAACATTTACTGAACTCGTACTAGGCGCCCAGTGCGAAGCTCACTTAACCTTCACACCCTCCCTATTTAACGGATGGGGGAACCCACACCCCAAGAGAGGGCTCCAGCCACCACAATCCGAGGCGGCAGCTCCAGGTCCAAGCCCAGGTCTAAGGACTCCAAAGTACAGGCGTGAAACCGCGACTATCTCTGCTGTGTCTAGACGCTTGGACCGTCACTATTGTCATCATCATTTGAATTAGTCATGCCTGGCCTGCACCCCTCCATTAAAAATATCTTGACAAATGCCGTTTGCTGACTTTCTTTCTGCTTTCAGGGGCCAGAGCACCCGAATCCTGGGAAGAGTTTCAGCGCCCGTGGCTTTCCAAGACACTGTTACCTTCCAGACAGCGAGAAAGGGAGAAAGGTAAGAGCAGGATTTGGGGGGGAGGGGTTGGGAGAGAGGATTTGCTTCTATGTCAGGGCCCCAAGTTTTGCGTCCTGCTGTGCACAGACTAAAGAGAGCTGAGTCTCTTTTCATTCTAGATGCACATGGGTAACAAGGTCATATTTGTGTCGTCAGCCATAGGTGAAGGTGGATATGATTAGAATGTTTTCTTTTGCAGGGTAGCGGGGGCAGGGTTTTGTCCTCTCCTGGATGTCACTGGCAATAACTCAGCTATTTTAGTATTTGCTGCTTAGCCGCTGGTCCTGGGACCAACACCCAGTGGCAACTCCTAGAACCTTGGTAGAAATGCAGAACCCTGGGGCGCCTGGGTGGCTCAGTCGGTTACGTGTCTGGCTTTGGCTCAGGTCATGATTTCACAGCTTCTTGGGTTGGGTTCTGCTGTCAGTGCAGAGCCGTCTTGGGATTCTCTGTGTATCTGTCTCTCTCTCTCTGTCCGTCCCCGACTTGCACTCTCTTTGTCTCTCTCAAAATGAGTGAATAAACTTTTTTTACAAAATGCAGAACCTTAGAACCTCCTTCCTTTTAACAAGATCCCAGGTGATCTGACAGCACATTAAAGTTTCGGGGGCACTGCTCCAGGGCAGGGAACTTAATTTGTGAGAGATTACTTTTTTTTAATGTACTTCTGTATTCTTTGACTTTCAGGCAGAGGGAAAAATCATTGGGTTACTGGATTCCCAGCCATTCAAGGTCAGGTCTCGGTGGTCCTATGAATTGTGAAATTAGAGTAAAATCTTTATGTTCACTTTTCTGCGGCTAAGTCCAAAAAAGGATTGGATTTTCAAAACCTTCCCTGATCTCAACAAGGAGAAGACCCATTGATCTAAGGGGGTGTCGTGCCCCTCCTTGTGGGCTGCAGTGGGACAGGAAGTGGGTTTTAGCCAGCTTTCTCCAGGCCCTGCTCTGGAACAACCCCAGTCTCAGAGGCTGACCTCAGTGAATGCTGACTCTCATGCACCGTGCACTCCAGCGGCTGTGACCCGTTTGGCGGCTGTGAATTTGCTCTGTCTGCTCCGTGCGGCTCCGTGTCCTGGAGTCCAGGGGGAAGGAGCAGCCTTTCTGTGGTCCCTGCTCCCTCCAGAATCGGGCAGAGGACCAAGAGGGAATCCGAGGGGAATGGTGTGACCCCAGCGCAGCTGCTTCTGGAGACTTGTCGCTCCTACTCACCTTTCCCAGGCCCCAGCCAGTCAGGCGGCACACAGGGATGGGGCCATTAACTGCCTACAAGGTGGCCCCTGGGGTCACATGGCAAAGGGCACGGGTGTGCTACATTACAGAGGAAGAAGCTGATAGTTTGGAACAGTGAGAAAAATCAGCCACATCTTGGAGATGCACCCAGTGCAGGGGCCTCAGATCAGAAGTCAGGAGCAGTCCTGGTACCTGCTGGCCCCGAGCCCCAGCCCTACAGTCCCAGCCGCTGGTTAAACAAACATGTCCACTGTGAAGTCCTACAGCTAAACCTTGATTCCTCTGGCCAAGAGCTGCCCCTCTCTCTTCCAGGCCTCCATTCTCTTGTTAATGACATGGGGCCCGTAGTGGACACATCAGTTACCTTGGACGCTCGCTCTGAACCACCACCCCATTGGCTTGCTTCCCAGTGAACTGTCCGCCAAACCACGAGACTCCTTTTTGAATCCTGCCACACCCACCTAGTAAATACATTTTTCTTAAAGTTGATCTACTTATTTTGAGAGAAAGAGAGAGCACGGGCAGGGGAGGGGCAGAGAGAGAGGGAGAGAGAGAGAATCCTAGGCAGCCCTCACACTGTCCTCGCACAGCCCAGCGCAGGGCTTGATCTCGCAAACCACGAGCTGACGTCAAGAGTCTGATATCAAACCACTGAGCCACCCAGGCGCCCCGTAAATACTTTCGTCTTTTACCTGCCACCAAGTTAGGTACCTTAAAGCAGAGTGTCTCCCACCAAACTTTTTGTTGAAAAGAAATAAAGTAGAAAAAAACCCAAAAAATCATTCTGATAGCTTTCTTTCCCTTCCTTACAAAGTACCATCTTCTCAGCTTGGCATCCAAGACCTACTACGGGGTGCGGGGCGGGGGCACTGAACCTTCCCCTCTCACTAATTCCTCACCTTTATCCTTCACGTCTGCTGCTCTGGGACCTCAACCTGGGGCTCTTGCACAGTGAGGTAATAAGAGCCTGGTATTTTTAGCCAAATTGGCCTGAGTTCGAGTCCTACTTTTGCAATTTACCAGATGTGGGGACTGGCATAAAGATTAACATTCTGAGGTCTTAGTTTCCAGATCCATACAACAGTGGTGATAATTTCTATCTTTGTGGACAAGATGTTGTTAAGAATTAAGTGAAAGCAGCATTTGTAAAATGCCCCGCATGACAGCTATGGTTATTCTTGCCCGTGCCTTGGCTCACATTCATTTATTGTGTCTACATGTCCTTTTCTGTTAATGGACAATTGGCCCTTAAACAACTCAGGGGGTAGCGGTGCTGACCTCCATCCTCCTGAATCTGATATCCACATATACGTTTAACTCCCCCAACACTTAACCACTAATAGTCTACTGTTGACGGGAAGCCTTGCGTAACACGTATTTCATATGTTATATGTATCATATACTGTATTCTTACAATAAAGCAAGCTAGCCACAAGGAGATATTACTAAGAAAATCATAAGTACTGTACTGTGAGAATATTTACAGTACTGTACTGTAAAAAAAAGACCACGTTTAAGTGCACCGTCATAGTTCAAATCCGTGTTGTTCAGGGTCGGCTGTATTCCCCGCCCCTTCCTTTGACAGTTTGGAAGCATCTTCCTCCATGAATTCTATATGGATCCGCATCTGAGAGTCAACAGAGTCGTGACTCAGCCCACGGACTGTAAGATCAGGCAGTCCTGAAGTCGAGGCCTCCCTGTGCCGTGTACTAGCTGTACGAACAGGGCAGGTCTTTATCTTCCGAGCTTCTTCATGTGTAGGGAGGAGACAATGAGAATACCTGTCTTATCGAACTGTTGTCACTCATACATGACCCAGGACTTGCTACGTAGTAAGTAAACCCTCAGGAGAGGGTCGATCGGATTTCTACCGCGTGCCATTGCCATACTACCGCTGTTACAGCCCACACCTTGGCGATGGCCATTCTTTTTTGAATCCGCGTCATTTTTATCGGGTGCCTTCTTCATGCTGGATAGGGTGTTAGGCAGTTGTCTTGTTCAACAACGATTTTTTATTAATTTTTTAAAACATTTATTTATTTTTGAGAGACAAAGAGAGACCGATCATGAGCAGGGGAGGGTCGGAGAGAGAGGGACACATAGAATCAGAAGCAGGCTCCAGGCTCTGAGCTGTCAGCACAGAGCCTGATATAGAGCTCGAACCCACGAACCGTGAGATCATGACCCGGGCCGAAGTCGGACGCTCAACCGACTGAGTCACCCAGGTGCCCCATAACAACGATTTTTTAAAGTTTAACTGTATTAGAACGCTCTGTAAGCCCGAGCACCTCTCTGGGCCTCACCTATGAAATAGAGACAATAATAGCTCCTGCCAGATCTGCCTCCACGTGTGGTCGTGAGGACCCAGAGAGCAAACACATATGAAATAGCCTGGTAGAAGTCACCCCACTTTAACCATGTCACCGGAGAACTCTGCCACATCGTTAGCTGTGGGTACAATAATACCACGTTCATGGGGTGGAGGGAGCTGGTGGGGGGGAGGGGCACAGCTTCAGAAACTCTTGGATCATGAATGCCTTGAATTCCTAGATCCTGTCTTTTAGCCACAGTTTTGGTAGCTAACGTTTACTGAGATGTGGGTGCCAGGCACTGCTATGAAAGTCCTTGTAACATTTCGCAGATCAGAGCATTACCATTTTGTAAGTAAGAAAATCAAGGCTCAGAGAGGTGACAGAATATTCCCAAGGTCATATGGTTAGTTGGTGACAGATCCAAGACTTTACCTTGCGGCTCCCTGACCCCACCCCCAAACTCTTTCTATTCACGGGGCCACCAGGGACATCATGTCAGAAGACCCTACCATCAAGGCACAGTCTGTGGCCAACCCTGAATGTTTGTCTTTGGTCTCCTGCCTCTACTCGCTTAGGTGCTGAAGCTGCTGCTCGTGGCCTGGGATCGCCGCCTCATCTTTGCCATCGGCACATCCAGCACCACGGGCGAGTCAGACACCGTCATCTGGAACGAGGTCCACCATAAGACGGAGTTCGGCTCTAATCTCACGGGTCATGGCTACCCAGACGCCAATTACCTGGATAACGTGCTGGCTGAACTGGCTGCCCAGGGCATTTCCGAAGACAGCACTACCCAGGAGAAGGACTGAGCTGGAGGGTCTTTGAGCCAGGAGGGGCCGTGGGGACCACAGGCAGGAAGTGGGAGAATCGAGGTGGAAGTTGGTGGTACGTCCTCCCAGCTCCCTCATCTCCCCCTGTGTCCTGTCCCTATCTCCCATCCCTCCCGGCCACAGGGGGGGAGGGAGATTGAATAAGGTGACATCATTCATAAACTTCATCCACCACAAAGGGGACATGGGATGAGGGCCATCCTCAGTCTGTTCCCATGGAGTTTTCGGTGCTGGGTAGGCAAGAACCCCCACCCCGACCCCCCTCAGTAGGGGGCATGGTCAGCACACCTAGGGTATGGACAGTGCACAGGCACTCCATACCCTGGCCTTGTGAAGCCTGAGGTTCAATGCCTCAGCTGGCTTCTTGCTGCTTCCACTCTGCTTTGAGAGCGGAGTTTCTGCTTTTCTCTCCTCCTCCGGAGGCGAGGAGCTCTCACTGTGCAAGATTGGGGGGCAAAGGGGTGAACCGCTAAACTGTTGTGACATCAGATACCGATGCCTCGGTGTGCAGCGAGGAAGCGCTTCTCACCAAGAGTGTCCGAGAGGCAAAGGCTTCTGGGAGCACCCTCCGCTCTCATAACGGCCCTTGGCCTCTCTGGGCCCTCCCTCCTCACATCTTCGACCTGTCCAAAGAGGCATCTGGGTCTTTTGTGTGGATGGACGGACTCTGGGACTCCTCCCCGGGTTGGCCTCTCATGACGCGTCCAGCCCCTCTCTGATCAGACCAGAGTCGGCATGCCACTTAGCGTCTGAATCGTCCTCAGGGAGAGGAGCCCATAGCCTTCTTCCCAACTCATCCCAGACCAGCTCAAAGATTCCATGAGTTCCATCAAGTCACTGTGAGTAGAGCCCACGCCGGGCTCTGTGCCATCTACGTATGCGCATGTGTGTGTGCGTGTGTGCGTGTGTGTGCACCCCTGGGCCAGGTTGGTGGACAGTCCCACCCTGTCGTCCTTTTTTGTTTTTTTCAAACTCTCAAACTCCAGCTCTGAGGGGGATCAAACAGTCAGGCCGCGGTTCCTTGACTTTCTTCACCCTTTGCCAACCCATTCCTACAGTAAACTTGGACCCGGATGGTAACAATCTTGGATCTTGCTAGATGCCCCAGGGAACAGTGCTTGGGGAGATGTGTCAGGTGAGGGCTGGACTGACCCCTTTTTAGATCTCTTTCAAGATTGGATCTAAAACCAGTCCATCCAGTCTTGTTTCCATGAAGCTTCGATCTGTCCCCATGCACACTTGCTAATCCGAGCCCCTCATCTCTTGCAGATGTATCTGGAGCGCGGAGGGAGAATCTTAGCTCATCCCTAACAGGCGTGGGACCACGTCATGGTCCAGTCCAGCCTGCATTTGGGTTCTGACCCAAGACTCTGCCCCCTCCCCAACATTCCTCTTGCTTTTTGCTTCCCTTCAGGAATGAATTGGGGGTCAGGGAGGAGAGAAGGGGGATATCAAGAAAGGAAACCCAGTTCCCCCTTGGAAAGTGGGTTCTTTGAACTATGTGTTTGGGGGAAGTTCCTCTGGATACTAATTTGAATTTATATACCTCATGTTTTGGGGGTTTGACGTATATATATCCATATATATTTCATAATATTTGGAAGGTTTTTGATGCTAGAAAAATGGAAACAAAGGAACCTTCAGAAACGGTACTTATGTTAGAATCTGAAGCCAGGCTTTCCCAAGAACTGGCTGCATAACCCCTTGCTGTTTGCTATAGCCATTTTGGCATTGGTGTGGCCAGTGGATTCACCCAAGTGTCACCAGTTCCTTGGGAGGTGCTGGCGCTGACCCTTTCCTTGTTCTCTGAATGGCTGTCAGGTTGCTGACTGGCCCCAGCAGAGGGAGCTCTGACAGGAAAAATCGTCCCTGACATCTCCGTTCCCATCTCTTGGGTCAGCTGGCCACCATCTTCGCTCACCAGCGGACCAGGAGATTGGGCCCGAGTCCACTGCACCGCAGGGCACAGTTTCCTGCCCATCGGGAGGAAATTCTTGAAGTCGATGGAAGAGACATGGCAGTGGCGTTTGATATCACACCCCTTGCCCTTTGCCAGGCCGCCCTGTTCCAGAGGTCATGGAAGAGCCTCACTGTGTACCTAGTACCATCTCTAGCCTTCAGCACCCAGGTCAAGTGTCTGTTGCTGAGCTTCTCACCCACAGGAAACAGATCAAGGGTCAGTGGGTAGAAACACACAACTGTGGAGCAGGAGGTGGGGAAAGAAGGAAAATAAGCTGTGGCAACCGGCCATGGGCAGCCGGGGGAGGCTGATTTCCTTGCACTGGCCAGAAGGTAGGGGCAGGGAAGGGGACAGCCAAGACAAGAAGGAAGGAGCTTCAGAATGGGTAAGGCTAGCCAGGGGTAATTCCCCTTCAGGGGCAAGTC
Organism: Suricata suricatta; assembly: GCF_006229205.1. Lineage (NCBI taxonomy): Eukaryota > Metazoa > Chordata > Mammalia > Carnivora > Herpestidae > Suricata > Suricata suricatta. The sequence continues at coordinate 11,131,237 of NC_043710.1, read as the reverse complement.
TTCATGCCTCCAAGACCTCCCCCTAGGATGCTGACCGTGACTATAGCTGCCTTCTTTTCCTCCCCGAGGATACTCAGTAGGAGCAACCTCCTCGTGCTGCCCTTCTGTGGGACTTTCTGGGCAGAAGGATCTGGAATTTTAACACTGTGCCAGGCAAGGCAAGAGATGGGGGTGGTAGGGAGACGGGGGAGGCAGCCTTCGCCCTTTGTGCCAGCCTAGAAAGGCAAGGTCTCGGAGGAGGTGAGCACCCCGCCAGCAGAGATCCTGAGCACCCACCCCTGGGACACGGGACATTTCCCCAGCAGCGTTGTTCCCGCTCTGTTTGCTGGGCTGCACAGAGCACCCCATGCCCTGCCTGGCATGGCCAGACCACCAGCTGCCCGGTTTCTCCCTTCCTGAGTCTCTGGGGAGGACAAATGGGATTGCAGACAAACTCTGTCAGATGCCCATCCCTTCGAGGTTAATTGTGTATATGTGGTTGTGCGTGCCTTTGTGTTTCATACCCTTCCCTGCCCGACACCCCCCCCCCCCCCGCCACCGTTTTGTAGAACTTGGACCTTCTCTGTGGTTTTATACTTGGTCAAAAGTACGCGTCCTGGTATTGCACTGTTGTGTGCATGAGAGGGGAGGGGGAGGCCCCACGTGGTACAGGAAGGGGTCCCGACCCCTCCCTTGTCCGTGGTCACTGGCATTTAAGAGGGGGTTTTCTGGGAGAGGGGAGGTGAATGTCAGAACGTAAATCCCTGTAACCGGTGTGTCGTGAAGTCCTTTGGTGTTGCTCTGTGGGAGGACATCGCCACCTGGTGCTCATGAGGTGTATGTGCAGAACAATAAATGGCAAATGAACAACGACACGTTGCTGTTCCCCTTCTACTTTTTGTGGGTCAGGACACCTAACTATGAGGTATTTGGGGCACCTCACCCAGTCTGGGAGCAACCACAAGCCCTTGCACTGATTAGGGATGGGGATTCCCTTTTTTCTTCCCCCCCGCCCCCCATATCTTTTCCACCCACACATTTGACCCAGGGACCTGGCCTGATTGCTTGTTCCTCTCAAGAAACAGACCGCATGGGAGGGGAAATGTAAGTGAATCAAACACGCGAATGTTTGCTATTTACAGAGCGCTCGGCCCAACGACGACACAGGGTAGGTTTTGATCGTTGACGGGCTGCTGTGTATCAAATGGTATCCATCATCCCGATGCCCACACAAACACAAACACAAAATGCAAATGCAAAGCTGCCTTTGTGACCCACACGCATCTCTATTTCTGGAAGTCTAGGGGCTGTGGCTTTGGTGGAAGCCGGGGCCAGTCCTCCCACGGCGCCCAGTCCAAGCTCAGGGAGCAGGAAAGCAGAGCCTGTGACTGTGAACTCTCCCCTCTCCAGGGCCTGACTTTGCAGAAACGATGATTGCAAACGGCAAAGCCCTGAGTTCTCATTTCCTGTGGATGTGCAGCCAGACAGAGGGTTCCTTAAGTATGCATTTTTCATGCATAGTTACGTGTAATTCTGTGAGAAACAGAAATGTGCAAAGAGTTTTTATTTCCAAGGGCAGTTAGTGCAAAGTCTGACAGCTTGTAGCTGGACCGTTGTCTCTCCAACTCTGTAATCTTGAAGGCATTCATGAGGAATTTGCAGAACGTGGTTGGCTCAGCTGAAATTTACCCACAAGACCCCCAGAGGTTTAAAAGAATATTTTAATGCTTAAGAGGCAGGGTTCAGAGAAGAGGGTGTAGAAATCAGTGCCTGTGGCTGGGTGGCCGGGGGAGCAGGGCTCACCTTCTGTGACTCACGGTGGGACTCACGGTGGGAGGTGGACAGGGGGCCCCTTCCCACCTTCCCACAGGCTGGGATGTTCAGGCTCCTCAGAGGGACTTATGTGGACCTAAGCTCTCGACTGTGAATGTTAATGAGGCGAAGACAGATTATCCTTCGTGAAAAGGAACTCATTAATGACATTTGACTTGGTGAAGAGAGGTAGAAATATTAAAAAGTTTGTGGGGAAGGGGTGCCTGGCTGGTTCCATCAGTAGAGCATGTGACCCTTGATCTCAGAGTCGTGAGTTTGAGCCCCACATTGGGGGTAGAGTTTACGTAATAAAAAAGAAAATATTTTTAAAAAGATGTTGTGGAGAAGTAATAATAGACTCACCCTAATCATTATAATTTAGTAAGATTGGTATTAAAATTGGGCAAAGCTCCAAATGCCAGGTAGCGGGCATACACCCCGCTAGATGCCTGAGGGAACTCAGCCTGGGACTGAAATACATGTGTCAGAGAGGGTGCTGGGTGCCTTTTTTTGTTTCATTTAAGAACAGGGATTTGATCATGTCAGTCCTTTTTCTGCCAGGAAAAAAAAAAAAAGCAAAAAACAAAGGTAGGATACATAATTGTGGTTTCTTCTCTGTCTTGGTTTTAGGGTGGAAATCATACTTGGGTGTGGGCTTACTTCAACTTCTTGCATTTTTCCTTGTCTCCTAACCCTAGAAAAATGCAGACTTTTTGTTGGAATGCAGTGTTTGTGTGTCTGTGGGTATGGATATGTGTGTGTGTGTGTTTGGGGGAGCTGGGGGGTTGTGGGTGCATGCACGTGTGTCTTTGGGGGTGTGCACATACAATACCAGGAGAGGAAGGGGAAGGGCCACTCATGGAAAAAGAAAGGGTGGTACTCTGGTAACAGAGACCGAGAAAATGTAACGCTTGTTTTACCCAAATCTGCAGCTCCATAAATCAGGTAGGTAGTTGTGGGTAAGAATTACAGTTACCAGGATCTTTTCCAATTTTCACTCTTTCTTTCCTCACGCCTTGTCTCCAAACCATCCCTTCTCCTTTGACTTCCTGATAGATTATAAATTAAAATCTTTTTTAGAAGACTTGACCACACTAGTCTGAAGGCCAAGAGTGGGCTGGTCTGAGTAAGTCTAAAGTGTGATTGGAAAGTTGGAAAATGTGGACTTAGTAGAAACAACATCTTTCTGCTCAGACGTGGTTGGAAGGACCCAGGCCATCAGTGCAGAGCCCTCTAAGCTGAAAATCAGTGGCCACATGGGACTTCCTATGTCTTCAAGGGGATCAGTCAGCCTCCAGGAGCATGAAATCCAGAGAGATTAAAACAACAACAACAGAACAGAGAGAGAGTAACACACACAGGCAGAAATTCTTATCGACCTCAGATTAAATGCATGTCTCCAAATCCAAAGATCAACATGCTCCCTCCTCTCTTTTCACGTATAGATATTCAGATGAAGAGAACCCATGACACACCCTTTGTGTTTTAGCCCCTACCCGCAATGACTTGTACCCTCCTCCCCTCCCCCAACCCCCATCCACAGAGCTCTCTGTTCATGTCCTGGCCCAGGGCCCTAAGGAAGTCAAGAAGTTATACCTGCTTTTTGTTGCACCTGCCACTCCAGCCCTCAGGCAGGCAGAAGTGGAGAGAGAAAGAGGGAGAGGCATGCTTGTGGCTCTAGCCAGAGATGTGAGAAATGTTTCTTGGGACAGATTTAGGCAGGACTCTGCTCCGGCTCTCTGTCGGGAGCATCTTCAGGCGCTGCAGTGCCCGGAGCCAAACTCTGTGTCTCTTCCTCCAATGCCTGGTATCCCCTCTTCTTGTACTTCCGGGTGCCGTAGATGGCCAGAGTGACGGCGGCTGCCAGGACAGCGGTGACCCCCACTGTGACTCCAGCTGCCGCCCCTCCTGACAGACCACTGCCGTCCCCATGGATGACCTTCATGGCCCTACGTAGCTCTAAAGGCTCCCCCAGCCTCCACTGGTGGGTCTGGGAATCCTTAATCCAGGAGCTCGCAGTCTCGCCGTTGGTCACCATGACAGTATTGGTGGCAGCCTGACTCATCAGGGGTGGCCTGGTGTACGGTGGGAGCCTGACAGGGGGCAGAGACCCTCCTGTGAACAGCCCAGCCTTGACACAGTAGGACACTTGGCACCCATCACTGATGAGGGCGAGGTGTTCGCTGAAGCCCCCGGGACACTTTCTTAGAGAAGGTGCCTCTAAATCTCTGGATATGGCAGTATTCACCAAGGGGTTCCCGACTGCGCAGCTAAAGAACCCGCCAAAGGGGACCGAAAACCTATAGCCCAGCTCATAGTCCTGAGAGGCACATACCTTGAGGTTTTCAAAAAGTCTCAGTGGAAAATAGCCAGCTGGGCATGACTGTGCATTCGTCAGAGGGTTTACGCTCTTCCCGCTGAAGAGGCCGCCGAAAAGCAGTCCTGAGTTTTCTGGTACCTGTCCACTGGCCACACACCAAAAAGCCCTAAATTCAGCCTTCGCCACCCGGAACACATCTTCGCACACCGTCTTGCAGAAGACGAGGAGGGTGCACTTCCGCAGGCACTCCAGGTGGCTGTAGCCCTCCTCGTGGACCTGGGACAGCAGGTGGACTCGGGAGTAGCCAGAGGGGCAGGAGAAGTCGCCAGTGAGAGGATTTTTCTGCTCCAGGTTTTGGCAGAGTTGGACAAACTCCTTCCCAGAGAGCTGGGTGCATTCCTGATAAACTCCTCCGAAGGAGAAATTGGTCATTTTTCCCTCACAAGAGCCATCATCAGTGTTGGCCTGAAAATTGAAGTTGGGCGAATTGACATCTGTGCATCCGGGGTAGGTGTTGAAGGTGTAATAGTGTCTCACGGCAGCCTCCACTGTCCTGGACAGCTTCTTCACGAGTGGCCCTGGCAACTCGGGCAGCATGTTGGGGTTGATGAAGAAATGCAGGGGCAGGCCGGCGCGATCGATGGCCACCAGGTGGTTGGTGATGCCCTGTTGCCAGGCCTGGAGAGTGATGCCTGGGTAAAACGGAAGCCCTCCGATGCTCTGCACCCTGGAGTTGGTTCGGTTGGAGAGGTAGCTCTTGGTGAGGGTGTTCTGCGAGGTGTACTTGTCCTCAATTTTGAAGTTCACGATGTCCATGAAGGCAGCGCCAGCGGACGCAGTCAGGGCAGTGCGGCTGCTCTGGCTGTCCTGCAGGAAGGAGGCTCGGATGTAGTCCTCCTGCATGAGGGCAGCCCCGGCATCCACGCTGGTGATGACGTGGGTGCCATAGTTGAGGACCAGCAGTTCTGCCAGGTAGGCGGCCATCCGTGTCTGGTTGTTCTCCAGACGGTCAGAGATGTCCATGAGCTGCTTCTTAAACCCCCAGCTGAGCTCTGAAGCTGGGTTGATTTTGACTGTGTAGATCAGGTTTCTCACCTGAACCCGGGTCGTTATGGTTTGGTCGTTTACTTGAAGGGTCTTCATCTTCTGGAAATCAGAGGAGAACTTGCCGTTGACCTTGGAAAAAAGGGAGAGCTCCAAGTTGATGGAGTAGGAGGTGCTGCTCTGGTAATTCACCCAGGACTCCAGGATTTCAGAGTTCATCTCCAGGTTGCTCTGTTTCTGGGCGATGCTGATGATCTGGTCGGGGATGATGTACTGTCCATCCTCCGTGGTCCTGCAGCTCCTGTAAGTCAGGTCCATCACCTGTCCCATGTCCACATTCCGCAGGTTATCCCAGCCCCCTCCTGGTAGAACTTCCAGAACAGGTAGTTTTAAGGCATTCTTGCATTTTTGAAACGTATTCTCATCTGTCTCACCCAGAGGCTTGTCCGTTTTAGCCCAGACCACCAGGGCCCACAAGAGGATAGCAGTCCCGAGGCTGTTCATGATTCAGACAGCCCCGGCCACACGCCAGCCCTAAGCAGTGGCCAGTGAGCTTGGCGCAAACCGAACAGATGAGAAAGAAGGCAGTTGATACAAAACTCATACAGCAGCCCTCCTAAAGCCACTAGTTCCTCTTTGGGCTGCTCTAATTGCAAAATGGGGAAATGAGAATCAAATGGAATACTAAGGTCCATAAGGACTTTGAGAAAATCAGGTTGTACTAGCTAAATCCTTACCAGTTAACCACCCTCACTGCAGCCCCCTCAACCCCCAGCCCCAGGTTCCTTACTCCGCAGCTGTGGTGGGCTCTCAGAAAAAGTGCGACCGCATGTCTTAGTGCTTCCTCCATGGCAGATTTCCGGCTCTGAAAGAAAGTTTCGTTTTGCTTTTTTTCACTCTCTTGATGTTTTAGTTTCCTGGACTGCTCTCTCCTGGGACTCCAATACCAGTTTCCTTTTACTGTAAATGCAGAGGTGAATGGTAGCATCATCCTTGCTGAGGACACGCTGCCTCCGCCTTACCTAGGCTAGTAGCTGTAGGTCAAGGCCAAGGGCTGGGTTTCAAATTCACCTGAGGGTAAAAGCAATTCACACACAAAGAAGAAGTGAAAATCTTGGACACAAGTCCTGTGGAATTCCACTGTTACAAGCCTAATAGTCCAGGCTTTGGAGGTGCCATTTCCTGAAGCAGAGCTGAAGGGACCTGAAGCAGATTCTGTGAATCTCAGTCTGCCTTGTGCTCAGCATTCAGAGTGAAGGCAAGCGGTCCCCACACTGTTGTTTCCTTTCAGGTAGAAATGTTAAAACAGATAAATCTATACTAGAATCCAGGTTTTGACTTATCAAAAGCAGACCGTGGGCAAGGAACATATGTGTGTGTATTTACACACTTCTGCATCCTCTATGTGAATGTGTATCGTTGGCAATAAGTTGGTACCTGCTATTTCTTTTTCGTTCTGCTATTAAATTCATGTGCTCAGTATAGGTACATAAAAAAGAATGTGGCTCTTTATTACTCATTTTTTGAAAATATTTTTATTTATGTTTGAGAGACAGCGAATGAGCAGGGGAGGGGCAGAGAAAGAGAGGGAGGCACAGAATCCAAAGCAGGCTCCGGGCCCCGAGCTGTCAACACAGAGCCCGTCATGGGGCCCAAACTCATGAGCCACAAGATCATGACCTGAGCTGAAGTCAGGCGCTTAACTGACTGAGCTGCCCAGGCACCCCTATTACTCATTTTTTTAAAGCAACAATTCATTTGTTCTATCATTAGAGAACATAATTTCATGAATGTGCTTTAGTGTGCTAATACTATGTCTGTTAGACTTCATACTTCGGAACAGAGTTTCCAGACCCACTGGTCTAGTAGCAGGAGTAATCAACGCGCAGCTGCATTATTTCTTTGAGACCAGTAAAGTGCCTCTTAGCACATTCAGGGATAACCAAAGAATCCAAAAAAATTAAGGAAGCTCCCAGTTGTACCCTCATGGCCTCCCAAGTCATATCACAAACCAGATGCAGTGGTGAGGTTGAAAAGGTCATGTTTCAGGGCACCTGGGTGGCTGTTGGTTGAGTGTCTGACTCTTGATTTCGGCTCAGGTCATCATCCCAGGGTTGTGGGATCGATGGTAAGTCAGGCTCCACATTGAGCATGGTGCCTGCTTGAGATTCTCTACCTCTCTCTCTCTCCCTCTACTTCTCTACCTCTTGCTCTCTCTCTCTCAAAATAAAAATAAATTAATAAAAAAAAATTGGAAAAAAAGAAAATGTCATATTTCAGTTTACAAGTATCAATCATTTGTCAGCTGTACATGTCCTGGGAAAGGTTTCAGGGAAATGAATGACCATAATATTGCCACTGATGCAGTGACAGGTGTTTTCAGATAGAACAAGGCCAGTTGTCTAGGTTCACAGGTTGAAGTTCACTAGTTATTATTAAGACTTTGGTGATGCTCTGGGTTTATTTATGCCTAGATTATTATGCTTGGAGGAATTCATTTATATCCATGAGAGGTTAATGTGTGAACGAGTGTCCAGTTTATATTTGTCCAGAGAAGCAAGCTTGTGCACAGGATGTACTGGCTAATTTATAAATGAGCTCGTTTATAAATTTGTAGTTCACGAGAGCAATCCTAGGACTAGAAACATTACAGCTGCGTGCCCTCAAGCATTTCTAGCAAGTCTGTTGAAATTCCCACATACTCCTCCCTAGACTGTCATGGGGTTAGTTCATCACTATGAGAAAGCCTTCACATGTTCCACGGTTTTGGAGACATGCTGACAATGCATTACTTTCTGTTTGCCCAGTAATAGATCCTGTTGAGTTCTCACTCTTCTGCAATGAGAATACAAGGAACGTGAATATAGATAATTCTCTATTCAGCTGTTCCTGTATCTCTGAACACCCAGCCATTATGTTTTTGGACTGCCTTCTTCAGTTCTACAATAGCAAAAAGTGGAAAATAGCTAAAAGAGCCAATGAGAGCGAAATTATATGCATCCCTATGACAAAATATTTTACAACCATCATAATCATATTTTCAAAAACTTTTAGCAACATAAGAAATTCTTATGCCAGGGGTGCCTAAGTAGCTCAGTCAGTTGGGCCTCCAACTCTTAGTTTTGTATCAGGTCATGAGTTCATGGTTTGTGGGATCAAGCCCCGCATCTGGCTCTATACTGAGCATGCAGAGCCTGCTTGGGATTCTCTCTCTTTCTCTCTCTCTGCCCTTCCCCTGCTCATATGCTCTCTCTCAAAATAAATAAACTTAAAAAATAAAAGAAATGTTTATGCCAAGTGAAGTGATAAAAGCATAACAGAGTTTCAGTGTGATCTCCACTAGGGACATAGATATCACTAGAAAGATATACATCAACCCATTGACAGCGATGATACCTTGCTGGCAGGTAAATTTCCCTCCTACTTTTCTGTATTTTTTGAGTTTTCAAAAATGAGCGTATTGTCACACATTTGACACATTTTTAGTGAGAATCTACTACGTTTCAAACACAAGGATGGGTATTGAATAATTGTTGCTTTTGTACTCAGGAAAATAAGCAGCAACCACTCATTTAAGAAACAAAAGAAACTGATTATTTTTTTGGAATCTCCGTATACCTGAAATGATCTAAAGTCTATGACTCTTTGATTGCCATGTTCGAGGAAGTTCTCTTTTCTGTTCACAGGGAAACAATGAAAAGAGAAGTATAAAAGGTGGGAATCCCAGCCAGGCCTGAATTTGCATGCTACCCTCAGGAATGCTGCTCATGGCCGTTGGGTGTGAGGAAGTGTCCATGAGCCCTGGACCACAGGGGTCACCCATTCGGTTCGGTTCTTGCTTTACTCTGCTCACCAGCAGCTTCCTCTGCTTTTGCCTGTGCTGAAATGCATATGCAATCGTGGAAACCCTCCAGATGGCTGACCTCCAGGGCCTACAACCCCAACTTTGGTCTCTAGAAGAAAATGGCAACTTTTTTACAAAGGGTAGGCATCCCTGCGCAGAAGAGAGATTTCACTTCCCCCAGAAAGCGGCAAGCGGGAAGTCCCACGCCTGCTTTCTTTCTCAGTTTGAGCACATGCAACCTGCTGAGCCAAACCATGATTCATGTCTGAGCTTCAGTTCTGGGTGGGCTTGGGGCCAGTCCAGGTGCTTCCGATCCCTGCATTTCACCTGTGGTCTGACAGGGCAGGAAACTCTGGCTGTGTTTGCGGGGACCAATCCCTTTCTTAATTTCAGCAGGGAGCCAGGAAATCAGCCAAATGGCGGCTAGATGAATGGATCAGGGAACAATAACTTTTATACGCTCTGGAATAAACTTGGTTCTGGAAAATCCAGGAGGCACCAGTGACAACATTTTTTTCTGAACCGTTGATTGCTAACCTAATGTTTTGAGAGTTGCTCTGTCAACTCCTTCCCCTCTGAGACTGTTCCCCCCACCCCAGGATTGTTTGTGGTCTGACCCCAAAATAAGAACACTGTGGTTCCTTCAGTCCTTTCAATCTGGTTGGTAAAAATGGAAGGCCCGTATGAAATTCTGCATATTCCCATTGAAAGCTAAGCCGGGACTTGGCAGCCTCCCCCATTTTCCTTCTTTTCTCTGTTGACACTTTTCCTTCCGCTCTTTCGATTTCTCTAATGCTTTTTCTCCTCATCAACTCTTCTCTTTCTGCTCTTTTTTCTCTTTGCCATTTCCATATGTAGGGACACAAGTCTGTGAAGTAAGGTGACATTTGCACTGCACTAAAGAAAATGCAAATTCTGTCTCTGTCTTCAGGCTGTGTTTCCTTTATTCCACGTCACAGCAGACACCACTCAGCAGTCACACCATCCATTCCTGCTGAGCTCTAAGGCTGCTTCTGCAACCTTCCCAGCCCAGTTCTCCAAGACATTCAAATGGAAGCCTGTTTGATCCATCCATTAAATAAATACTTACCAACCATGTATTTGTCAGGCAACTATTGTAGGTGCCATATCTGGAGTAGCTAATGCCAAATTTGATGCTTGTTTAAGAGTCTGGTTGACCAACTGAGCCCTTAGAGCCCCCCCCCCCCGCCCCCGCCCCTGCCCCACCCACTTTCCATCTCCTCTCTAAGCTAAGCTCTGCAGAGACAGAGCAGTTAGGACCAACCCGTTCCCCCTCCCCTTCTGCCTTCAGGGTTCCTAATGACATCAGCCTACTATGAAGAGTGCCTCTTGTTTTCTCCTTCAGCTGAAAGTGGCTTCACACAAAAGGCTTTGCACATAACATGGCTGGAAATACAGTGGCGTTTCTCTATCCTTGATTCTCAGTCCCTAAGTCTTTCTTATCATGTAGCTTCCTCTTTGAGGAATATCTGAACAAAGAAGTAAGTGAGTGGCATTTGACCTCTTTGAGTCAACTGCTGGCAGACTTCATATTTCTCTATTTGTCTCATTATTGAGTAATACAAAACCAGTCCACCATTCAATCTTTCCCTCTTTAACCACACCATCTTCAGACAGGACTCTGAGCAGACACATTTTTTCTTTTGACTTGAAATCATCATGAACACATTAGGGTAAAACAGGCAAGTTAGGTGATGTGTTTCTTCCAGAATTATGTGGATTTGGGAACTTTGGGTCCTCCATTGAGATATTCCTGTAGTCTCTCTACTATTTTTTGTGGTGATCTAAATGTGACATGAAGAGCATGGGCTGGGTTGTACGTCTATTCAATCTCTAGACTTTGTTGGGCTTTGTACAATCACTCAGAATATCTTCTGGACTGACAAACATGGATATGAAACAGAGTTTTCAGAATTGAAATGTAGACAACAGCCTGGCTCCATATGTGACTGGGCAAGTTCACGGGCTCCCCTAAGCCTCCATCACCTCTACTAAGAAACAGAAACAGTAGCATCTGCCTGTGAGTAACAGATGAAGTTGTAAATCATCCATGTAAAGCAATTGTCTGTATAAAGCTCCCTATGACCTAGGTAGGAGCTCAGTATGTATCTGCTATCAGCTTTGCTGAGCTTGCTGCAGTGTTCAGGTTGACTCTGCAGTTCAATCCTTTCACAATGGAAATAAGAGAAAATAAAATGTTAAAGCATCTCAGGAGCTTGACTTTTCTCTAGTCATCCATTTAACAGCATGGGAAGCCATATTGACTCAGAAGGATCGCCTGAATATATTTTATTAACATCCTAAACAAAGACACGCATCACTTTAAGGAAAACAACCCAGTAGCTATGCCATCTGGATTAATGACACAGGAAATTAGAAGTGATTGGTTACTTTATCAAAGAATTCATCCTGGGGGTCTTTTAGATTGGGGTTCACTAACTTTTTCTGTAAATGACTGGTGAATAAAATATTTTAGGCTTTGCAAGCAAATGATCTCTGTGGTAACTACTCAATTCTGCCCTTGCAGTTCAAAAGTAGATGATACATAAATGCATGTGCATGCTGTGTTCCAATAAATCTTTATTTACAAAAACAGGGGTGGGGGCTGGATTTTGGCTGTGGTCTGTAGTTTACTGATGCCCAATTTAGAATCATAGAATTACAGAATCTCATAATTGGAAAGGACCTGCTCTCCCAGCCAAGGCCTGAGCCTTCTCCAATATAGTCTTACAATCCAGTACAATCCAACCTCTGCTTAGATGCCTCCAGGACAGGGTGGCTCCCTACCTACTGTCTACAGACAATTCTGATTCTCAGAAAACTTTTTCTTCATCTGAACCCAAGCTGATCTGTTTGATCCTTTGGTGCCTGAGATCATTCTTTTGGGCTATGGCCATCATCGCAGTGATGTTGTATACCAGATCCAAGTAAGAGAAGATGGCTGGTTACATGCCCACCATCCTGAAAGTCCTGTGGAAGTATGGCTAAGTCTATCTTGTTTACTGACTAATCAGAATGGGTGAGGACCATAGTGTGAAGGTCCTAGAGGCCTCTTCCTGGCTCAGTTATTCCTTTATTGGTGGATCATGGAGAATTTCAGGGTTTCTAGGGCAGGGACCAGAGCAGATAAGGTACTTGGCAGGCTTGGAAAAGCACCTGTTAACCTACAAGAGGAATATATTTCAGTATTTTAACAATCTAACCACATGAATACCAGTCTTCCCTAGAAGAGCATCTGACACATAGTTGGTCAATAAATATTTCTTGGAAAAATAAGTGAATTAAAGAATAAATATAGTAATAAACTTACAATCCTAGAACTCTATTCATGAGATTCCAGAACCATCATTGGCAGAGACCTTTAGGCTCTGAGATGATGGAGCAAACAAGTCAAGACATCCCATTTCAGAGGGGCATCCAATGTAAGACTCCACATCCCAACAATTATTTTATGCCACCATTCTGAGGCTTGCCAACACTGGGACTAGACAGACACAAAAAAACAAATACTGTATGATTCCACTTACATGAGATTCCTAGAATAAGCAGATCCATAGAGACAGAAAGTAGAATAACATTTACCAGGGATTGGGCAGGGAGGGATGAAGAGTGGGGATATGTAAGAAATTTCTGACCATGTGATTTATGAGGAGGTGTCCTGGAGGCAAACTCAAACTGCAAAGCTGTCTTTTGACATCCTATATTGTATCTGGACACCCTAAACACTGCTGGACCCAAAGAGACTTTCACTCCTTCACTTTTGAGTTCAGCTAAAGCACTGGGCCAGGGCTGCGGAATATGGTTTCTCCAGTAGTTGGCCAGAAAAGCTGGATAATACAACCCAGAAGTATAGAGGACTTTGTTCTGTGTTCCAGTGAACATTAATGCATTAGAGACAAGAGATCAGCAGGATCTGGCAAATCATTTGCTCTTCCTTCCAATGGACTATTTGGAGGACAGGGGGCTTCATGTGGTCTGTCTAAAGATATACACATGATTAACCAATTATAACTTTCTTTAAGCTATGATCAGCTCAGTAATATACCCCCTTAATATGCTTTGTCTCCATCCCTGCCTTAGCCCCCCTTGCCCCTTTACCTTTGCTGCCCTGGGACTGTACCTCCCAATGAAATGTTAATTAGTGTAGAGCATTAATGTTTTAATTTTATTTTTGAGAGAGAGAGAGAAAGAGACAGAGACAGAGTATGAGTTGGGGAGAGGCTGAGAGAGAGAGAGAGAGAGAGAGAGAGAGAGAGAGAGAACTTGAGGCTCCAGGCTCCAAGTTGTCAGCACAGAGCCTGATGTGGGACTTGAACCCAAGAACTGTGAGATCCATGACCTGAGCCAAAATCGGAAGCTCAACAGACTGACAGTGCCCCTGTCACTGTATATTTTAATGACCTTCTTGTTTGGCTTCTAGTCATCCTCTAGTTACCTCTAGTAAACCGTGAGCTCCTTATGGGAAGAAACTGTGTCCTTTTGCTTCATTGTTGTATTACAGGATCTAGTGCAGTATCTGGCACATAACAGGTGCTTAACCAACATTCGTTACTATTGAATGAGTGAATAAATGAATAAAGCAGACAAAAGTGACAATAATTCTCAAACACATCCTTGGAAAATCAGGCCATGAATGGCTGGGAATGAATATTCAAGCTGAAGCAACATTATTATAGGACTTTTATTTCACTTTACAATATAATATTTTTGAGCACTTACTCTCGACCTACTGTGTGCTATTTGTAGTTCTTACTGTAAAATAATTTGGTTTTCTGATCTATAATTATATCCTGAGTGAATCTGGGATTATTTGAGCCTCATGTCCTACATAACAAATGAATTCTGAAAGCCTAGAGGAAGTACTCCTATGGGCCAAGAGCTGCTGCCTTATTTATGTCTGAGCTGGTGGAGAGTTCCAGCCCTGTAGGACTGAACCCATGTGAACATCCATACTCCCCTTCACCCCCATCCCCACTAAGTACCCACAGCTAGTGAGGCTGGTCCAAAAGCACCAGGCCTCCCCTCGCCCCTCTCCCTTACTCCTGTCCTTGATTCTTATACACAGCATGTAAGCAGGGCCTGACTGGAGGATGGGCAGGAAGGAGAAACCATCAGAGCTGACCTGCCCCAATTCTGATGACAATTCCATCATGCTGACAGTCAGGACAAGGACTAAGAAAGTGACAGGAAGATTAGGAAAGAGAAACAGGTCAGCAGAATGAAAAAAAATAGGAGGGATTTATTTAAAATTTCTAGTTATTATACAGTCAAATCTGACCTTGGCTAATGAAAGCCAAGGCCTTGGCTCTGGGGCTTCCCAGGTCTTGAGAAGGTCTTTCTGTCTCTCTTTCCTTCTGGTCCTCTCTCGAAGCTAGGATTTTCACACCTACCTGGGAAACTAGGGCATCATGGGGCCATCAAAGTAGCACAGGGCTAGATCTGGAGTTTGGATTCTGTTCCTCACCTGCTGCTACGCTGCTGGTGACCTCAGACAAGTCACTTCCCCTCTCTGAATCTCTGTTTCTGCATCTATAAATGATAGTCTGTGGAGCATCTTTGCCACATCTGAAGGATGTACAGTCCATGGGTCTGCAATCCAATTTTCTTGCTTCAGCTGAAAGCTACGGCTGTGATCTTTTACTAATAAATGTCGAGACTATTCTGTCCCATTTGGGTCACGGCGTGTACATTTGCCCCCTTGTTGTTCCTGCTGCTACTTCCTCTTGCTGCTGGCTTGTTTCCTTGTGTGGTTTGTGACTTATGACTCCTGAGCTCCTTTCCCCCTGGGGCTTGCTGTGGGCGGCCGGTCTGCTCTGGCTCGGGCAGCGGTCTTCCCAGGCGGCTTTCAGTCTGTCTCCGCTGAGGCCTGATCCCTCGACTGAGCAAGTGTTTATCCTCATTTCTTGGTTTGCCATCTGTGTGAAGTACGTCCTCACATATGTGTGAACACAGGCCTGGGCTGCTGAGATCTCTTGGAAGACGGCAAGCATCTCAACCGTTTTCACAGGCATGCAGGTGGAGGCAGAGACAGGCAGCCTCTCTCGACTCCCACCCCCACCCCTTGAGCACAGACCCAGTGGCCTGGATCACCTCCCACAGTCCTCAATGCCCCAGCACCCCTGCTTGGAGGCCAGCAGCTGGCTCAGAAAACCCCTTAGCCACAGCGCTTCACCTCCCACTAACAGCTCTGATTTCGAGTTCTCTTTCTAGCACTCAAATATTTCCCTTTCTTGGTTTTGAACTTGAATCTTTGGGTCTGAAGACATGCGTCTCTGCCTGTGGGTCTAAGGGGAGGGGAGTGCCACCCACCTTCTGCCTGGTCGCGGTGATTCCTCACAAATAGACTGGGCAGCCACCCACGGACTGTGGGGTCAGGGCCTGGAAAGCAAACTTGCCTGCTATCACACCCCTCCTCCCCATGACTTCTAGAACTCCTTCACCCAAGTCCTTCATTGTTTCTCCAGAGGGAACAACTTTGCTTCCACAGGAAGAGCACAGGCTCCTGGCGTGACCTGCCTTTCCCTCTACCCACACCCCCAGAAGAAGATGGAGGACGGCTATTCTCACAGAGTGACCAGAACAGAATTTTGCTGAGAGTAGGGGGAGTGAAGGAGAGCAGCTGGTTACTGCACAAGTAAGATGGAGAGAAGGAAAGATGAGGCATCCCGAGGGTCCCGGAGTGGAGAAAGACCCAAGACCAACTTAATGGGTAGCACAATGTTAACATCCGGTTCCTTCTCTTCTTTCCTTCCCTTCACCTCCATGGTGTGTGTGTGTGTGTGAATGTGTGTACTTATAAGTATGTGATTGTGTATGAGTGAGTATTGTGTGTGTGTGCAGGTGTGAGTGTATGCATGTGAGTGTGCATGTGTGAGAATATATGTTTGTGTGAGTGTGTGAGTATGTGTGTGGAGAAAAGCACACGATGTGTGAGTGTATGTTTGCGTGAGTGTGTAAATGTGTGTGAGTGTGTGTGTGTATGGAGAAGAGTGCATGCTTGAGGCACCAGGAGTCAGGAAACTTAAGCTTGAAAACACTGGTTTTCAGTCTTACGGCCCCTTAGTCCCGGTGCCTGGACCATCACTGCTTCTCTTCCTTAGCCTGTCACCCCTTCATTCAAGAAGCTAGAGGACTATGGATTAGAATGTTTTTTTCTAATGTTCATTCCTTTTTGAGAGGCAGAGAGAGACTGACTGTGAGAGGGGAAGGGCAGAGAGAGAGGGAGACACAGAACCTGAAGCAGACTCCAGGTTCCGAGCTGTCAGCACAGAGCCCGATGTGGGCCTCAAACCCACGAACCGTGAGATCATGACCTGAGCTGGAGTAAGACGCTCAACACACTGAGCCACCCAGGCGCCCCTAAAATTCATGAATTATAAACAGAATGTTAGCAGTGGAGCCTTACTTTCAAATGCAAGTTTACATGGAAGCTAATATTTAAAACATGTAAAAGGGGCGCCTGGGTGGCTCAGTGGGTTAAGCATCTGACTTTAGCTCAGGTGTTAATCTCACAGTCCAATGAGTTCAAGCCCCACATCAAGTTCTGTGCTGACAGGGCAGAGCCTGCTTGGGCTTCTCTCTCTCTGTCTCTCTCTTTGCCCCTCCCCCACTTGCACACACACACACACACACACACACACACACACACACACACTCTCTCTCTCTCTCTCTCTCTCTCTCTCTCTCAAAATAAATAAACCTTAAAAAATAATAAAACATGTGAAAAAAAAAAGCTGCCTTGATGGATTGAACAAGGTCTGGGGCCCCGGAACTCAGGGCTTCACCTCCTCACTCCTGGGAAAGGCCTGTGCGGGACCCCTGGGATCCCTGGAACACGGTTTGAAAACAGCCAGTCCACATGTCTCTTCTCCAGCTCCTCGCAGTGAGGCATTATAATTATGATGAGGAGGAAAGTGTTCCTGGCCATGAAATTCCTGCAACAGGACTGACGTGGCCTGATTTCCCCAAAGACAGGACTCAGAGCTGCCAGACTGCAGGCCACACCGCGCGCTCCCTTAGCACAGCTTCCTTCCACCTCCAGCAGCGGAGAAGCTGCTGACAGGCAGCCACCAGCTGTTGTGGAACCGCATGGAAGGGCTGCGGCTGGAAAGGGGGCTTTCGCCAACCAGCTGTGAGCCATTAGCAAAGGAGTCCACCCCCCAGAGCTCTAGGTCTTGGGTTGTGGAAAGCAGGGAGTGGAATGGGTTAGTCACTGGTAGGTCACTTACAGTGCTAAAGGCTTCCTGGGATCCGGTCAGTGTATTAGCCTTCTCACAAACATTTACTGTGCACACAGAGTGTGTCAGGCGTGGAGACTGTAGTCAAATCGGAAGACTGCATAGAACAGTGATGAAGGGTGTGGAAGCGAGAACATATTGGAAAGCCACAACTTGGACCAGGGAGTCAGGGTGGCCCTCCAAGCCAGACAGAGAGGGACATACAGAGGGGCAGAGAGAGACAGGGACAGAACTGGGATAATGAATGATGGGGGAGAAGTGCTGGAGGACTACAGAGCAAGGGGGCTGGGTGCAATCGGAGCAGAGGTCAGAAAGATCCACAGCCTCCATGACCAGCTCACTTCCAAACCTGCGTGTGTGTGTGTGTGTGTGTGTGTGTGTGTGTTCACGCACGTGTGTGTGTGTGTGTGTGTGTAATGGAATATTACTTGGAGATCAAAAGAATGAAATCTTGCCATTGGCAATAGTGTGGAAGGAACTAGAGTGTTTTATGCTAAGCATATTAAGTCAGTCAGAGAAAGACAAATAGCATGTGATTCACTCATATGTGGAATTTAAGAAACAAAATAGATGAACATAGGGGAAGGGAAGGAGAAATACGATAAAAACAAAGAGGGAGGCAGACCATAAGAGACTCTTAAATACAGAGAACAAACTTAGGGTTGCTGGAGGGGAAGTGGGGAGGGGGATGGGTTAGAGGACACATTTTGGGAGAAGCACTGGGTGTCATATGAAAGAGATGAATCACTGGGTTCTACCCCTGAAGCCAATACTACATTGTATGTAAAGTAACTTAAATTTAAATTAAAAAAACATATATATATACACACACACATATATATGTACTTTTCCTTGTTCAGTTATTCAACAGAGAAGTTGAATTGCTATTCATAGGGTTTGTGCATATATATATATACACACACACATATATATGTGTATATATATATATATGCACAAACCCTATGAATAGCAATTCAACTTCTCTGTTTCTACCAGAAAAACGGGGTATTAGCACGAAGAGGTATGTATAAGCACATATATTGCAACACCGTTTGTAATATACTAGCAAAAACTGGAAACTACCTAAATGCCCCTAAATACACAATAGGTATATAAATTTTGATGTGACAATTCTATGAAAGAATTTAAAATACTGAGGTAGAGTTATATGTATAACATGGAAAGAGCTCCAAGGAATCATGTTGAATGAAAAAACAGGCAGGTATGGAAGGATCGTTCTGTACAATACCATTTATGTACATACACAGCCACAGAAAGCAATACTGTAAAGCGGTGCATATATGAATGTTAACACATATACAGAAAAACGTAAATTTACACACCAGCACAAACAGTCATTACCTCTTGGGGAGAGCAGGGAGGAATTGAAACAGAATTATGGTTGAAGGTGGCATTTTCTTACTGATGGTGTTTTCTTTTTCTTCTTTTTTAAGCAAGAAATATGTGTATAAGTTATAGAACTGAAACAGAATTTTTAAAAAATTTCTGGGCACAATGCCTGGCATGTAATAAGCATCCAACAAGTGTTAATTCCTTTTCTTTGGCATAAAATCTCAAAATTATCTGCCAAGTGAATTTGGATTTTATTCATTTATTAAATGAATGTGTATTAAGCACATAGTTTGGCCCAGTCGTGTCTTAATGTTTTCATGGAGAGCAGTTTAGACGGAATGTTAACAACTCAGGGGACTAGACAAATAACTGAACAAGGAAAAGTACTATGCTGTCATAGGTATTAATAGATGAAACAGAGAATACTATGGGAACACATCACAGTAACCCTTAACCTGGTTTGGAGGAGCTGAAGATCAGAAAAGGGAACCCTTTACAAATAACCCAAGTGGTCAGAGACTAGATCAAACAGTAGCATGAATTGAAAGAAGGGGTGAGGCAAACTCAGCTTTGGGGCACCTGGGTGGCTCAGCTGGTAAGTTGTGAACATCAGCTCAGGTCATGATCTTGTGGTCTGTGAGTTCAAAGCCCACGTTGGGCTCTATGCTGACAGCTCAGAGCCTGGAACCTTCTTCGGATTCTGTGTGTGTGTCTCTCTCTCTCTCTCTGTGTCCCTCTCCTGCTTGCTTTCTGTCTGTCTGTCTCCTCTGACAGCTCAGAGCCTGGAGCCTGTTTTGGGTTCTGTGTCTCCCTCTCTCTCTGCTCCTCCCCCTTCATGCTCTGTCTCTCTAAATAAATAATAATTAACATTAAAAACTAAAAGGAAGAAAGAAAGAAAGAAAGAAAGAAAGAAAGAAAGAAAGAAAGAAAGAAAGAAGGGAAGGAAGGAAGGAAGGAAGGAAGGAAGGAAGGAAGGAAGGAAGAAAGAAAGAAAGAAAGAAAGAAAGAAAGAAAGAAAGAAAGAAAGAGACAGACTAGTTACAGCCAAAGTTGATATGGCTCACAGATGTCTGTCATGACTTATATCCACAACCTTAAAGAAGCAGGACTTCTGAAATGTTTGTCCTTTGCTCAAGAACCATCTTGTAAAATAGGATCAAAGACCATTTAAAATCTACATTCAATTCTTCTGCAAACTCACTGACTTGGCTGTTCTATCTCATGCTCTGGAGTGGGGTTCCTTCTGAGATAATGCATAAAAATGAAAGAAGGAATGTCAGAACTATTGGACAGGCTGAGGTCAAATTCCAGACAAGATACAAACTCTAGAACATGAAGTGAAAATAAGTTGGGGGGTGGGGTGAGGAAATATCCATACAGGGTCAAGAGTGAGAACCATCCAGGGAATGGATACGGAATTAAAGTTTCCAGGGGAAGTCTCTCTTCCCTGATCCTGTTCCTTAAACCAGGTGGTCCCACCCACTCACTAGGAGGTTTCCGTCATGAAAAGGAACCATATGGCACCCTACTCTCCTTTAGAATTTCTCACTTAACCGTATCTCTGCTTTTTGCTCACTGCGACTTCACAACTTTGGATCTGCTGATTTGGGCTCCTATCACTGGACTAGGCCCAGTGGACTTCATGACCCCACACATGTGATCACCGGGTCATCTCAGATATAGGTTCCAGGTACCCTATGTTCTTCTGGCTCTGAACAGCCCCTGATAGACCCAACTAGTTAGGGTTCTCATGTTCCTAAACCAGATTCAGCCTTCCTGGTCAGTATCAACCATTTGATAGGTACGATTCAAGGGCAAGGGGAACAGAAAAATTGTCCTAAGTGGTGAGTGGATTGGTATGAGCGGTGTTATATTGTAAAGAGGTCTGTGGTGGATGTTTGAGGTCTTGGAGTTATGATGCAACCAGCTCTAAGATACAGCATTCTGGACCCAGCACCTGATGCCATAAAGGTAAAGAATGTCATCAAAAAGCCTATTTATTTTTTATTGCAAGTGACCTAAATTGAAACCATATCAAGTCCATGACAAGAAAGGTAAAGGAAAGAAAAACTTTTGTTGAGTCTAACTGTGCAATAGACATGTAGGTTGAGGATCTTGCTTGAAAGAACTTCTTTAATTTATTACTCAACTTCTGTGACCCACTTGTTATAATGCCTATTTACATAGAGCAAAACTTGACTTCTTTTAAGCAAACTTTTTAAAGAGTCTATTTATTTATTTTAGAGAGAGAGAGTGAGAGCATGAGTTGGGGAGGAGCAGAGAGAGAGAGAATCCCAAGCAGGCTCTGTGCTGACCGAACTGGATGAGGGGTTTGTACTCACTGAGCTGAAACCAAGAGTTGGATGCTTAACCATCTGAGCACCCAGGTGCCCCAACTTAAGATTGTTTTCAATTTAAGAAACTCTAAGACACAGAGAGGACATCTGCTTCTTCTGGTTCTTGAGTCTTTTCAGTGCATCTTTGATCTCCTTGTTTCGCAAACTGTATATGATGGGATTCAGCATGGGAATCACAGCTCCATAGAGCATGGACGCCACCTTATCTTGGTCCTGTGAGTAGCCAGTACTAGAATGGAGATATGAGAAGAGACCAGAGCCATAGAAGAGAATCACTGTGGTCAGATGAGAGGCACAGGTGTTGAAAGCCTTCATCCGCCCTTGGGTTGAATGGATCTTCATGACAGCAGCAATGATGTAGCAGTAGGACACCAGGACCACAAGAGCTGATGTCCCACCAACTGCACACACAACAAGAATGTTCACTACCTGGCTGAGGAAGGTACTAGAGCAAGACAAGACTAGCAGAGGTGGCAGGTCACAGAAAAAGTGGTTAATGACTCGTGGTCCACAGAAATGCAGCTGGAATATGGAGCTGGTTTGGACCAATCCCGTGAGGAACCCTCCAGTGTATGCTGTAATGACCATCCCCACACACATGGCGGGTGACATGAGGGCTGTGTAGATCAGAGGGGTGGCGATAGCAGAATACCGGTCATATGCCATGGCTGCCAGGAGACAGCATTCAGTGCCTCCCATGCTGATGAAGAAGAAAAACTGAGCAGCACAGCCCACAAAGGAGATGGTCTTCTGCTGCTTGAAGAAGTCGCAGAGCATCTTGGGGGTGATGGAGGATGTGTATGAGATGTCAACAAAGGACAGGTTTCCAAGGAAGAAGTACATGGGGGAGTGCAGACATGATTCCATCCTGATCAAGACAACAAAGCCCAGGTTCCAAGCCAGAGTCATGGAATAGATCCCCAGAAACAACACGAAGAAGAAAGCCTGCAGCTCTGGATGTTCTGAAAATCCCAAAAGGATGAAATCAGTCGTCATGTTGATGTTCCTTCTCATGGCCATGTATCTTCTATTTCCTGCCTGCAGGCCCCAAAATGAGACTCCTGGGGAGTGAAAATCCAGGTGGAGAAACCACTTTGTTTTTTCATGGAATCCTAGACTCCCTGAGTCACAGGAGTCACTGGAAAGCAGGTGTTCTACCTCTCTCCAATGTGAAATTCCCCTCTACGGCATTTATTGGGTCTTTTGTGAAGATCATTGTCATCCTAATTTGATGTGCTGTTCATGCAAAACTGACAGGCCCAGACTAGACTGGCAATTTTGCATTATCTGGATTACCACCTACATTGGCAATGTTACCACTTTACTGAAGGAAGTTATTACTACAACTTGGACCAAATACTCCTTTTTCCACACTTGCTTGTAAGTGTTAGTGGTTGGATCTTGAGTCACTCAGATTTATGCTACTGTTATCCTTTTCTAAGAAAATAAGTATGTCAGAAATTGAAATATCCAGAGAGGCAATTCTGTGTTTATCATCATAGTTTGTTCTGACCAGCTTTTATGGGGTCAAGGTCTTCTTTCTTCTTTAATCAGTGGAATGAAGCACATAGAAGTGTGGACACACTGGCATCCCCTTTAGAGATAAATTAAAGGAAAAAGTTAAAAATAAAAGTTCAACACTGTGAATTGTCAGTGCTCATTCTGCACTGCAACTGATCACAAACCCGGCACCAGGTTTGATAGACCTAACCATGGATGATGTAGAAAGTAATAAAACATCATTATCAAGTTCACAATGTTCAACAGAATGCATGAGAAAAACAGGAAGCAGATAAGCCACAGCACAACGTGACAGGTGGGCCAAGGGACGTATTTGTGTAGTATCCTGGATGGTAGGCATAGCAGGTGGAAGCTTCTGAGAGATGTGTTCCAACATAAGAGGGTTCCAACAGTGAGTATGGGGTTACCAGGATGAAAGTTTGATGTGTGAGGGGGTTGGGTGACAGTTGGTTCCAGAAAAGCATTTGCATAGTACTCAGGACATGTTAAAAATGTCAGCATGGCAGGAGCTCAGGGTGAACAGGGTTAAGAGAAGATAACAGAGGTCTAATTTTGAGAGACAGTGGGAGGTTGGAAAATTGTGAAAGATCTTTGAAGTCCAAAGCAAAGATGGCAAAAACATTTGTTTGTTTCATACATATGTGTGCATACAATTGCATGTGCTATGTATATAATTGCATATGCTGTATATATAATTGCAAAAATGTATTGCATATTCATATTTAATTTCAATCTTCTCTCCTCTTCTGAACTTCTGTTCTCCTTTACCCTGCTCTGCTCTTTTGATAGGAGGCATCACCTTCTCCCATTGCAGAGAATTGATTGATTGTTGATACTGATTGTCTGTCTCCCTTAGATTATAAGCTTAACGAAGACCAGGATTTGTATGAATTTTTGTCTCTTTTGTTCATTGAAGTATCCCCAGTGCCTACAGCTATACTGGCATGTTGCAGGTGCTCAATAAATATTTGCTGGGTAAATACCATGTGAAGCGCTTTGACCTTTCTCCTATGGGCAAGAGGGAGAATATGAAAGTTTGGCTTTTGTTTGTTTTTTTAAATTTTAATTATTTCTTTGTAAACACGGAACTAAGGGGCGCCTGGGTG
>NC_043710.1:11095554-11107543 GCF_006229205.1 Suricata suricatta | reverse complement strand
CGTGAGTCGAGCCCCACATCAGGCTCTGTGCTGACAGCTAGCTCAGAGCCTGGAGCCTGCTTCAGATTCTGTATCTCCCTCTCTCTCTGACCCTCCCCTGCTCATGCTCTCTCTCTCTCTCTCTCTCTCTCTCTCTCTCTCTCTCTCAAAAATTAAAAAAAAAACATTAAAAAAAATAAAACCAATATAACAGAACAGTGTTGCTGTGTAGAAGCAGGTGTGGAAGCTGGATAGGAGTGAAAAGGAACTGAGAAGGGAGACCAGACCGTTGCTTTGAGAGCCAGAAGGAAAGCTGTTACTGACTTGAGTGGAGAGGGGTAGTTTTAGAAATACACATGCCCCTGAGATGCACCAGCACCAGTCACTCTGCAGTGTCAGTGCCACAGGGGAGCAAAGCCACAAATGGCCACCTAGTCCCTGCCCCCTTTTTTCTCACATTCACGGTCATCATCAAAGGAACATGTTAATAAGTTACACCAGGATTCTTTCTCATTTCAATCCAAGAGTCTACAGTATCCATCTATTATACTTTTAGAGTGTGGTAAAAGTGAATGATCAATCATTTTATATGATTGCTACATCAATAACCTGGCTGTCTTGACCTGAATTACCTGGAAGTGAAGATACAGAAGTAGAGTGTATAACATGTGTTAAATGTCCTTATACTACTAAGTACTTATAATGTATATTATATGAATATATTACATATCATTTTTATATGGATGCATATACCTAAATCATGTATATCATAATTTCCATGGTCTGGGAGAGCCACCACTGCTTTGACAGCATTTTTGAGCTGATGCAGCATTCCCACATCTGCTACCTTATCTGCGGGCATTTTTGCAGGGCTCTGAGGTCAGCCAGAGTCAGTCTCTGACCCTGCATCCCCACCTGCGGGCTGTGCAGCCTTGGGCAAGCGGACACATCACTCTTAAATCTCTTTTCACTTCCCTCAACTGCAAAACCCAGACGATGATAGTACTGACTACTTCATAGATCGTGAGGATTAAAAGAAGGTAAGTTACATCAGGTACTGGAAAGTACAAACCACGGGATCATGACCTGAGCTGAATTTGGACACTTAACCGACTGAGCCACCCAGGTGCCCCTGCTTTACCTTATTCTAAAAGCTGAAAGTCGGGGCGTCTGGGCGGCTCAGTCGGTTAAGCGTCCAGCTTCAGCTCGGTCATGATCTCGCGGTCCGTGGGTTCGAGCCCCGCATCGGGCTCTGTGCCGACAGCTAGCTCGGAGCCTGGAGCCTGCTTCAGATTCTGTCTCCCTCTCTCTCTGACCCTCCCTTGCTCTCACTGTCTCTCTCTGTGTCTCAAAAATAAATAAATAAAAAACATTAAAACTTTTTTAATTAAAAAAAAAACTGGAAGTCTCAGTGGAAATTAGAGAGGATCCGAGGAAACCATATGATTTCCTCTCACATACATGCACTCATGAGTCTAGAATAGCATGAATGAGTATGCTCTTAGCAAGAGCATAAGAGACTCTTAAATACAGAGAACAAACTGAGGGCTGGTGAGGGTGGGGGAAATGGGGGGATGGACATTAAGGAGGGCACTTTTTGGGATGAGCACTGGGTGTTTTATGTAAGTGATGAACCCCCGGATTCTAATCCTGAAGCTAAGACTACACTGTATGTTAACTAACTTGAGATTTTTTTTTTTAATGTTGATTCAAGTCCTATTTCTCCTACCTTTGCTGTGTGACCGTGGGAAAAGTTATTTGCCATTCTAAATCTTAATCTTCTTAACTCCTGTCTATACAATAAAAAGAGTGTTTTCAAGTCCACTTTCCTTCCTTATTTCCACTTGAAAAAAAAAGCAGAACTTTTTTCAAAACAAAATTTTCTGCAGAAGTCCAGAATACAATATAGGTGAAGTCCAGCTCCTCTGGTCAGGGTAAGAGCAGTAGAGAGAGGGGAAGCCAGCATCCTGCCTGCTCCATCTCCCCTTCCTTCAGAAGTCGTCCCAGCTTTCCCATTCTGTGATTATAAGATTTACCATTCCTACAGAAGGACAAAGAGCAGACTCACCTACAACTCCTTAAACTCTGGGCTTCAGTCAGATGGCTAAGACCAGATGCACACATCTACAGTGAAAACCCATCTCTCCTAGCACCTGAAGCATTGGTTTTGGACAAAGAGATCAATAAAATTTGGATGTAGCTACTTTAAGTTGGCCACTAACGGAAGGACTTGACAGGGCTTTAAAGGAAGGCCAGTTCTCTCCCAAGTATCATTGGGTCTGTCTAGGTTGTAGGGTTATGGCATGTCCCAGGGAGCACCTATTGACAGCCTGGCTGGCTGGCTGGCTGGCCTCAGGGGTAAAGAAGATTCTAGCTTTGGTTGGATGGAGTTGATTTTCATTGGCCCTGGTTCCATCATATTCTTAGTGTCTGGTCTTGTTCCAGTAAGATATCCCAGAGGCATTGCTAGCCAAGGGTGCCTTTGGGCTTCAAAATAGCTTAACTACTTCAAACAACAGCAGTTACCTTTGTAAGGCACTAGATATTTTAAAGAAACTTTCCAATGTAAAACATCTTTTGGATGACTCCAAGGGTTACAACTAGGGCTAAATGAGTAGCATCAAGAGAGGGAGAGATAGAGAGACAGAGATTATAGGAAAACAATAGGCCAGTCCAAAGGTGGAATGGATGTTCTAGAAATCAGTAGATTTTCCATCACTGAAAGTAAGGAGAAAATAGTATACTTGACAATGGTGATCTCACTAACATGTAGAATTAAAAATGAACAAACCCATAGAAACAGAAAACAGATTGGGGGTTGCCAGGGATGGGAGGTCAGGGGTAGGAGAAATGGGTGAAGATGTTCAAAAGGTGCATACTTCCAGTTATAAGATAAATATATCCTAGGAATGTAATGTACAGCATGGTGATGATGGTTTATAGTACTATATTATAAATTTGAAATTTCCTAAGTGAGTAGATCTTAAAAGTTCTCATCGCAAGAAAAAGATTGTGACAATATGGGGTGGTGAATGTTAACCCACTGTAGTGATCATTTCATCATATATACAAATATCCAGTCATTATGTTAAATACCTTAAACTATGTCATGTGTCAATTATATCTCAATAAATCTGATAAAAATTTAAAAATAAGCTATCAAAAAAAAAGAGAGAGAGAAAGCAAGAGAGAGTCAGAACTAGTTGACCTTATGGGCTCTATAAAATTCTAAGAAACTATGATTCCGTGAAATAAAGATAAAGAGGAAAGAATACAGACATATGCTACTACTTTGGGTTGGTAGATTAGGATTTTTCCATACTTTATTTCATAATATCCTCATAGTAGCTCTGAAAGGAAAGCATTCCTAAACACATTTTCAGATGAGAAAATGGAATTTTGGAGACATGCTTGCCAAAGGTCATAAGACATATTGAGGCAATGCTAGAATTTGTGCTCAGGTTTTCTAGAATCTAAAGTCTATGCATGATCCTTACATTCCACTTCATCCTAGAAGGACAAGAGAAACAGATGGGAATGCAAGAGAAATGGATGGCAATGGGGAAGAAACATCTTATAGACCTCATTTTTCAAAAAATCTACATGCAGGGAGTTTAAAAGTAAATAATCTTTAGCTGTTTGCCTACAGCAAGATTTCTCTTGTGTACATTTTGTTTATGATTCATCAAATACCCAACTTGAAAAGACTTGAATTCTATTTCTGTGTCCTGGGGAAGGACATGCAAGAAACAGGAGGAAGTGGGCATTGTGCAAACCCATAGGACTTGTGGATTCCTTCACGGATTTGTAAGAAGTGGCAGCCACACCCTGTTTATGTTGGCAGCTCTCTGCAGCTTGTGTCCAGATGAGGAAAATCTGTAGTTTCCCTTCTCCATGCCTAAACCCCACCCACTTCTCTTCTACCAAGGTCATAGTCCCCTATTGTGAGGCTAAAAAATTTAGACCCCTTCTAAATATTCCCATCACCTGACCTTTTGCCTACCTTCTTGGGGTCTCACTAAGGTTCATACAGGGGAAAGGATTACCATGCCATTGTAGTAGTTTGTATGCAATTAATCTGTTATAGGTGAAAATAATAAAAATAAAAACAAAACACTCATTGCAGATTGATGGCTATAAAGATGGGGTATTGGAAGACTGATTTTTAAAAAATTTCTTGCCTTTCTCCTTCCCTCCCTCCTTCCTCTCCATGGCAAAACTCAGAGAGGACTCTCTTTGACATTTGCAGAATAAAAATACCATCAATAGAATCAAGGCCTCCTTTTGTGACATCTCCACCTCAGCCCCCTTTTGTCAGGTGGTTCTAACCTGTTTGTTCATGATCAGTCACTGCCCTTCTAATTGGTCTTTCTGCCTTTAGACTCTCCCTTTTAGTCCTTTCTCCTTAACCTGCAGGTGGACTTCCCTAAAGTACATATCTAATCATGTCTTTCCCTCCTCAAGAATATTCATTAGTTTGTTGTTGTTCATTAAAAGCTTGAGGGCATCCAAAGTTCTTATCCTGATCCTCAGAGCTCTCACCACCCAGTGACACTTGGTGAACATGGTATGGAAATCAAAGAGAGAAACAGGAACAAAAGCCCATTGGACATGACAAGCAGGAAGGAATGTGTGATCAGCACAGTTTCAATAGAAGCCCATCCATCCCAGATGGGGTACCTGGAGTGGGGACCAGGGGGGTCAAAGTAAAGCCAGGTACTGAAGAAAGTGAGATATCAGTTTGGTAGTTAAAGAAGAAAAAGAGATGAAAAGTAGATACAGGGCACCTGGGTGGTTCACTTGGTTAAGTGTCTGGCTTCAGCTCAGGTCATGATTTCATGGTTGGTGGGTTCAAGCCCCACGTCAGACTCTGTGCTGACAGCTAGCTCAGAGCCTGAAGCCTGCTTCAGATTCTGTATCTCCCTCTCTCTCTCTCTGACCCTCCTTTGCTTGCACTGTCTCTGTCTCTCAAAAAATAAAAATAAAAAACTTAAAAAAAATAGAAAAGTAGGTACAGTTGTTGGCAATGTCAAAGTGAAAGAATCCTCCAGACTGGGGAAACCAGAAGAAATTTGGAGACTGAAGGAAAGACCATGGAGAGGAATTCTCTATAGCAGTTGTTCTCAATTGTGGTTGCTCCCAGATCATGACCAGTAGTTGGAAGAGCCATAATGTAAGCCTGTGCCAATCAGAAGAGATGAAGAAAGCCTGCATGAGAACACCAAGGCAAGCAATAATGAGAAAGACAGGGAACCCAGAATCAGGAAAGGAGGGGTTACAATGGGAGGAGGGGCACAGAGGCAGAGTTATAGGAGGCTGGTCTTGTCTACCTTTGTAAATTATTGTTTTAGTTCATCAAAAAGAGCTTAAAAGTTTATTTTTCTGGATCCAGGGTAAGTGGAGAAGGTGATCTCTTGGAATCTATTCTCAGCCTTAGAACAGATCTATAAACCTAGAGGTAGTATAACCTAGCAAATAGTTGCCCAACCACATGTGTCAGACAGATATGGCCCTCTACAGTGTCTATTGTCTATTCTTTAAAGAGACTCTGATCTTTCAGTCCTGTTTGGATTCATGGGATGGGGAGAGCCTCTTCTAGGAAGCTGCATTGCTGTGTATCCCCTGCTAAGTAAGCCCACCCCAAGCCTCCTAAAGATGCCTTGCTGAGACCAGGAGCAAGGAGAAGCATGGAGCCTTTGGCGATCATGTATCCAATTAAGCTCTGTGCATTGCAACACGGAGTTGTCCCTTAAAATAGATCTGATAATGATCCAGAGCTGATGTGACTTGAGAAATGTACAACCACCCTGAACTTGCTTGATCTTTATACTTCTAAGCATTATGTCATTGGGGCTCAATTTCAAAGAGAAGAGGCAGCTGTGATAAGAAGCAGGCCATTAGGCTAATGAATGTTTACTGGAGAGGACTATCTAGCTGTATCCCAGATGCTTGGAAAGGCCTTATTATGAGGCCATAAAAAGCCAGACGAATAGGGGACACTTCAGTCTATGTAAATGTTTGTGTTTGGGGATGCAAGAGAAGAGAGGGGAAGACAGCTATAGATTATCAAGTAGCTGTTCATTTTACTGAACTGTAAATCGGTCTTAAAAATCTAAAATTAGTCTTGAATTTCTGTCAGATGTAACAGATAGAAAGGTAGAAGGAAAAACCCAATAGTTTCCCTCTGTGCACTGCCTCTATTATATCTCTGATTGATGTTTCAAGACACTACTCTTCTCAAGTTGATCAATGAATGGGTTTGGGCAATCAGCTACACACGGCTAGCAATGACAAGGAATGACCTATTCCTCACCCATGTATTGCCTCTCCCCAAGACCTAATTTCAAGCTCAATAATGCAATAAATATTTCTAGACTGACTTCACTCCACTGTGATTACTTCATTCTTCTGCACGTTTCTCAAGTCAACATTTATTAAGCCCTCTATGTCTAAGGGCAGACAGAAAGACAAACTAAATGGTTTCAAGGCTGATGAATCTCCAAATTCTCTAGCTTCACACTGTCTTGACCTCTATACCTCCACCAACTTGAAATTCTATGCACCCCAGTCACATGATTTGGCAGCCCTCTCCCAGACCTCACCACAATGGGAAACTGCTTAATTTCAAAATCTCAAATTCTAAAATTACCCTTTACCAAAACTTCCTGTTTTTCTACTGTGCAAGTCTCAGTGAATCTATTCTTGGTGACTTACTGCTCCTTAGACCTTCCCAAATTCATGAGTCCATCACTCTGACTCTGAGTTATTCCTATACCACCTTTCACCACTTCCTTCTCTTTCCAGTACTAGTCCCAGATTTAGGTTGCTGATGGGATCAGCTAGATACATGTGGCCTCAAACTCCACAAAGTCTTTTGCTGCTGCATGAAATCCTTACCGAGCTTCTTGCTGATTCCCATCCTATGCCCCAGAGACATTCCAGGGTAACTTTTCTTGACATTCTCACCTAGATAGGCTTTCTCCCTAACCTAAACTCTCATGGCTTATACATGTTATTCCATTGTGACTTCCATCACTTTCTGACCCAGAAAGAGTTTGCATCTACTCATATAATTTCTCTTTGAGAATTTTTAGAATTTTAACTTATTTATCTTTGCGTTCCAGTGCCTGGCATCAAACAGATGCTCCATGACTATTTCCTGAATTGGATAGGACAAACTTTCTGCAAAGGAACTTTTTTAAAAAAGATTAACAGCTTCATTAGGATATCAATTGGAAAGTTTAGAGGGAGATAGCTTTACAAAGAAGCAAATTAAAACTTGCAGTGAGGATACTAGATTTCTATTGCTTCATAATGAATTAATGCAGATTTAGCCACTTTGAACTATAGGCATACTATCTCAACTATTTTAAAAATTTTATTTAAAGTCAAGCTAGCTAACATATAATGTAGTCTTGGCTTCAGGAGTAGAACCCAATGATTCATCTCTTACATATGGCACCCAGTGCTCATCCCAAATTAAGCCCTCCTTAATGCTCTCACCCATTTAACCCACCCACCCCACCCATCTCCTCTCCAGCAACATTTAGTTTGTTCTCTGTATTTAAAAGTCTCTTATGGTTTGCCTCCCTCTCTGTTTTTATCTTAGTTTTTCCTTCCCTTCATACTATCTCAACTTCTCTTTAAAATTTTTAATGTTTATTTATTTTTGAAAGAGAGGGAGAGAGAGAGGGGGGGGAGAGAGAGAGAGAGAGAGAGAAGAGAGAGAGAGAGAGAGAGAAGAGAGAGAGAGAAGAAAGAGAGAGAGAGCGGGAGAGCACGTGCACACAAGCAAGTGGGAGGGGGCAGACACAGCAGGCTCCAGGCTCAGAACTGTCAGCACAGAACCTGACAGGGGGCTTGATCACACGGACCACCAGCTCATGACCTGAGCCAAAGTCAAAGGCTTAACTAACTGAGCCATGCAGGCGTCCTTATTTCAACTTCTTAGGTCAGAAGTTTGAGCATATTTCAGCTGGGTTCTCTGCTCACTATCTTCCTCCTGAACAGGGTAAAAGGAGGTATTGGGTTGTTTAGCTCCACCTATCTCTTTCTGCATCTTATGATGTAGGGAGGGAGGATATTTAATGTCCCTTTTGCAGATGAGGAGTAAAAGGTGGAAGTCACTTGGAAAGAACTTGTAGCTTAGTTCAAGGAAGAATTTTCTTACAGTCAGAATTTTTTTTATCTTCACTCAAACATTAAAGAGACTGAGAGATTATGAGTGGTTGGGGTGAAGTATTAAAGAGAAATATTCCTATCTCCTGGGCACAACACAGAGGTGGATGTATTCAGCCTCTCTTGGGCGTGCATGCCAAGATATTTGGAGGGGTAGTCCCAACTAAAGTGGTAACTACAGGAGAAAAAAGAGTTATCCAATCTGGCCTCTTATGGCAGAGATGTTAACATCCTGTCCCCTTGGGTGATGCTAATAAACATGCTAGGTCACCTCAGCAAGAGGAGCTGAGGTTCTGCTTCCTCATCTATTAGCCAACCTGTCACGAAGAATGTTTGTGGATATAAACTGCAAAGAGTTACACACTCTAAAGTCAATAACGTCACTGTCACTAGTCAGACCTGTCTGCTGCCCTGTCTGTGTCAACTTGTCAGTCACTATAGACTCTTGCAATGGAACTCCCTCTACTGGTTAATGAAAGTCCAAGGAGATTTCACATTTTGGTGTCTCGTTGTCATAGACATATCATACATATGTAAGAAATATACTTCACATAATATAAAATTTATTTCAGTTTACTTGCCACTTCATAATCATTGGTTTGTTTGGTCATCTTCATAAGCATGTAATATATTCCTGGTGATCCATCTGTATCTCTTAATTGGCACAAGCCATATTTTAATTGCATAAAGAGAAAAATGACTATTTCAAGAAACCTATGGTGAATCTCTTTATTTCTACTTCTGACCCAAGGGGCTGCCTCTCTCCTCCTCCACTCTTCACTTGGCTCAGTTCTGTCCCAAGAGCATAGAACTGTCCTGTAGGTCTTGTTGGTGAATGATATATCTGTACCACAGCACAGCACAACAGGCGGGGGGACTGATAGGATCTCAATCATGGTTCTACTGGAGCCCGAGGTCTGAGACTCTGCAGGGCTGGGCAGGAATCAAGCATGGTTATAAGTGTTCTGTGTGTCTTAGTTTTAAGTGTGCCGTCTTATGTTGAGAAGAAAAGCTGGCCCAAACAGATTTACAAAAGAGCCAGCCAGATGTCCACAGCTGGATACCCTGCTTGCATATGCTTTTGGCTTCTATAATATTGAGTGTCTCTTGCATCAGTCAACTGCCCACATGGCACAACCAATGAGTGCCTCCCTTTTTTTCTTGAGGCCCTGCAATCCCACCCACCTATGCAGCCAATAGAAAGTTTCCACGTCATGGAAGGTGGCCAGGCATAAAAGTAGACCAAGGCTCGGGATCAGTCTTTGGAGATGACTCTGCTGGGTTGGCACCAGTGAGAAATAAACAGTCTTTTCTGATTCCCTGAGTGCGTGTCACTTGTCTCTTCTTGGGCACTGAGTATTTGCTGTAAAAATGTTGGTATAAGAAGAGCAGTTTCTTTCATATATGGTGACTTAGGAATAGAAATGGGTTTGTGTTTTACTTTTTTATTTTCTTAGAACCTTTAATTTCCATTGCTCATTTCCGTTTTCATTACCAGATCACTACAGAATACCAGCCACAGAAATGGTGCCTTCCCAAGAATGTCGCCTTTGGTTCTACACACTTACCATCCTGTTCTCTGTTTCTTTTTTTGTTTTGTTTTGTTTTGTTTTTTTAAAGCTTTATTGGAGAGGTGGAGGGGTGGCTCAATAGGTGAAGCATCCAGCTTCGGATCAGGTCATGATCTCGTGGTTCGTGGGTTTGAGCCCCACATCAGCCTCTGTGCTGACAGCTCAGAGCCTGGAGCCTGCTTCAGATTCTGTGTCTCCCTCTCTCTCTGCACCTCCCCTACTTGCTCCCCTGTGTGCTCTCTGTCTCTCAAAAACAAATAAACGTTGAAAATAAAAAATAAAATAAAAAGCTTTATTGAGATATACTTCACTTATTATAAAATTTGCCCACTTAAAGTATGCAATCAAGTGACTTTAATATATTCACAGAATTTTGCAACCATTATCACAGTCTAATTTTACAATATTTTTAACAAAAGAAACTCCATACCCACTAGTAATCACTCCCCATTCCTCCCCACCCCTCATACCTAGGCAACCACTAATGTACTTGCTGTCTCTGTAAATCTCCCCATTCTGAAGACTTCATTAAGACAGAATGCCATAAGTGGTCCTTTGTGACTGGCTCTTTCACTTAGCATGATGTTTTCAAGGTTCATCCATGTTGTAGCATGTATTGCTACTCTGTTCCTTTTTATGGCTGAATATTATTCCACCATATGGATACACCAAACTAATTCCCTTTCCTTTTATTTTTTGAGATTATAATTGATTACAACATTATACTAATTTCAGATGTACAATACAATGATTCGAGGTTCATACATTATTGTAATATGATCACCATAATTAAGTCTAGTTCACATCCATCTTAATTTTTTTCTTGTGATGAGAACTTTTAAGATCTCTTCTGTTAGCAACTTTCAAATATAGAATATGGTATCATTAACTAGAGTCACCGTGCTGTCCATTACACCTCCATGATTTATTTGATAACTGGAAGTTCATACCTTTTGGAAATCTTCACCCATTTTTCCCATATTCCTTTCTACTCCCTCTGGAAACCAGCAATCTGTTCTCTGTATGTATTTGTTAGGGTTTTGTTTGTTTGCTCTAGATTTGACATACAAGTGAGATCATATAGTGTTTGTCTTCCTCTGACTATTTCACTTAGCATATTGCCTTCAAAGTCCATCCATATTGTAGCAAACGGCAAAGCCTCCTCCACTGGATTCCCTTGTTTTCAGTGCTCTGAGTGGCCAGGTCTAGACTTGTCAGTAAAGCTCCCATTGGGGAGTGAGTATCTTCTTTCTGGGGAGATTTAATGTGTTTCACCATGGCTATTCCTCATTTTCATATCCTCTTTACTGATATTTCTAACGTCTGAAGATTTTTAGGTCTGTTTACGTGGACAACTTTTCCCCTACTGGTTCTCAGTTATGGGGATTTGATTCTGTATAGAGGTTTGTGCTTTTATTGGCTATAACCGTTTTTTGTTGTTTGGGAGTGTATTCTGTGGGAATTCTCACTAATTTACACTGGGGGAGAGTCCTCTAGGCTTTACGTGCAGGTCACCATCCAAATCACCTGGAACATGCCGTGAGTTTTGTGTTCAGAAGCTCAGGGTCTCCAGCATTCACTAAGACTCTCCAAGGAGAAAGCCATATTTGGCACTTGTTTATTCCCCTAGGTTCCTGTTTTCACCTCATTTGGGGGCTTAGTTTGTTCTTTCTCCTTTTCATTAAGTTAAGTGGAAATTCACTTAAAATGTTATTTTATTTCAAATCCAACATTTTAGTTGTTTCAGCTAGGAAGGTCATTTGGGTATAATTCATCATACTGCCAGATGAAGAAATCCTAAGTAAACTTCATTTTGCTGGTCTTTAAAAGATATTTTAAATTTCCCTTATTCCGGAACATATCAGTCGATCTATTTTATATTTGTATTGAGATAGTTGCCTTTCCTGACATCTTTATAGATGTGACATGGCCATGTCTTCTTGGCTTTCACCCACAAGGTCTTGTTTTCTTGGACTCTGAGATTTGTGTTATCCAATTTCCTTTAAAAATTACTTAGGAAAATTATTTGAGATTTTAAGATTCTTAAAGAGATAAGATTCTCCCTTAAGAATCTTAAATGAGGATTTGTGTTTGGTTCTGATTGTTACTTGAGAGTACTACCAACCTGGAATTACTTTAAAATAAATTCTCAGCTGAAGATTCCTTGAACTGCCCAGGTAGTGTGAATTCAGACCACAAACCTCCACTAGGTTAGGTGGTTACAAATGCTCAGTTTCCTGTTCCCCATACCCAGCATGAAA
>NC_043710.1:11093864-11095454 GCF_006229205.1 Suricata suricatta | reverse complement strand
GCCATCATGTCACCCACCCTCTGTGTGCAGATGATGGTTGGAGCCTGTATATCTGGTCTATTTGGTTCATTGATCCAACTGTGTGCTTTACTTCAGCTCAATTTCTGTGGGCCCAATGTTATCAACCACTTCTTCTGTGACCTGCCTCAATTATTAGTCCTATCCTGCTCTGAAACCTTTTTCCTAAAAGTCATGAAGTTTGTGATAGCAGTGATTTTTGGTGTAATATCTGTCTCAGTCATCATGATATCTTATGGTTATATCATTGCCACCATCCTCAAGATCAGCTCTGCTGAAGGCAGGTCCAAGGCTTTCAACACCTGTACTTCTCACCTGACAGCAGTGATCTGTTTTTTTGGATCAGGACTCTTTGTCTATATGCACCCCAGCACTGATAAATCTCTGGGCTATGACAAGATGGCATCAGTCTTCTATACAGTGGTGATCCCCATGTTGAATCCTTTGATTTACAGTCTAAGGAACAAGGAGATCAAAGATACCTTTAAGAGGTATAAGAAGAGAGCATTTTCCCATTGTCATAGTTAAAGGTCTGGCAGGCTAGTGGCCCTGGTGACTGGAAGTTTCTGGACTATGCAGAGGAAATGCATTTAACTTTATTCAACCCTACTGATGCTCTGTCAGCTTTGCAAGTGGGTCAACCCATCCAAATCCAGGACTGGTTCAGTGCAATGCAAATCCTGTGGCTTCTTTGAACCTTGACAGTTGGCTCTTCTCTTGTTTACCAGTGATAACCTCACAAGACATGTACTATATTAACTGTTATATTAATATATGCCTTAGTTCCTTGGTGTTTAGCCCTTACATATTCTTTCGGAACTTCTGCCTACAGGCAGAGATTAAGGCTAAACACACGACCAGTGATCTTTCTCATACACAACATCACAAGCACCATCATGACCACTTCATCCCAGACTCCAAACACTCTGGGTACCTGAGAAAATTCCAGCTGACATTACTTCAGACTGTGACCTAATTCCCTGCAGGGAGATTTGCTATAGGCATTTTGGTCTAGAGTTTGTTTTCTGGGTTTTTATTTCTAGAACTCAGCATCAGTAGTTTGCAAGTGAATGAACAGGGGATTTCCATGGTACTCCCCTGATCTGGGAAAGTTAAACTACAAAGGAAAGAAATGGTCATTTGGACTCTAAAATAGAGTCCAAATTATTATCTATTACTATGGCAGACCAGATAGCATAAAGGTAACCATCCCTGCAAAGCTGAAGATAACAAGACCAATTAAAAAATATTTTAAAAATACATTCCTGAGCAGGCAAGAAAAGGCAAAACCTTCAGAACCCAAATATAAAGTAAAATCAGGAATCCTGAGAGTAAAGGCAGCCTGAATCTGCTTGGGGAATCTGCTAAACTCTGACAGGATCTATGTTTTGACAGGCCTGTGAGACCTGGGGAGAGAGAGCAAGCCTGGGGTTGCCTGGGAATTAGACAGGAGACCCAGACATGTGGGAAGTGGCAAAGATTCAGCTGCTTGGCCATTTGCTAGCCGGATATGTCACTCCCTGAGGGGAGTTGCAAAAATAGGCAGGGGAGCACCACTCCCTGTCAGGAGAA
>NC_043710.1:11078043-11093764 GCF_006229205.1 Suricata suricatta | reverse complement strand
GAATGAAAGAGAGGAAGAAAGAAAGAGCAAGAAAGCAAGAGGAAAGGAAAGGAAAGGAAGGAAAAAAGAAAGAAAGAAGGAAGGAAGAAAAAGGAAGGAAGGAAGCAAGGAAGGAAGGAAAGAAAGAAGAGAAACAGTCATTTTTCTGTACTTGCTTTCAATCTTTCTCCCTTAATACAATATTATATTTTCCAATAAAATTTTATATCCCATTGGCTAAATGTTTTACATTTATTTCTTTTTAATACTAAAGCTCAAATTAAATCACTATTTATGAGCCACAAAAAATGTTTCTCTGAGGCTCAGAAAATAATTTGATGTTCGTTGATTATCTAACATCTGTAAGGCACCAAGTAAGACTATCATTTGGGAAGCAGGAGAAGACAGATTAAATCAGTATTTCATATGGCTCCTGGGACAATTCATTATAGCTCTTCCTACATTTTCAGAAAGGCAGGCAAAGAAAATAGGTGATTTAGTCAGAAGAGAGAAGTACACAATGTATAAAAAAAAGCATATTTTCTAGCCTACTCTGGAAGGCTTTCCTTGTTATGAATGTGAATTCCTTCTTCTAAACTCCCACTGCACCTATATTTTTCTAGTAGAGTAGAAATTTCACTGTTTTTATTTTACTTTTATGAGTCTTCCCATTCAGATCTTAGTCTGTGCTTTTGCCAAGAATAAATATTTTTATACTTAACACCTAATATATCAACCATGTATAGCTATGGAACAAGCCAAACTCTGGCTTAAAACTCCAATGATTGTTAATTTTTCATGTTTCTCTTGATTGACTTGTTTGTCTACTGATCTCACTTGGATCCCTGATGTGTGTATTCTTCGAGTGGCTCGGATGGGGTTGGACAGTCTAAGATGACCTCAGTCACTTGCTTTGGGCCTTACCTGTGATGGCTTAAATAACTGGGAGGGGCTGAGATTCTCTCTCCTCATGGGCTTTCATCCTAGATTCTTCTGCATGTAATCAGAGTTTCAAGAAAGCCAGCACCAATGACAAGTGCTCATTAGGCCTCTGTTGCCTCACATGTCTGATGTTTCATTGGTGAAAGTAAGTCACATGGCCAAGCAAAGAATCAATGTGGAAGGGGACAGTACAAGGACATGAATGTAAGAAGCT
This sequence comes from Suricata suricatta, assembly GCF_006229205.1. Lineage (NCBI taxonomy): Eukaryota > Metazoa > Chordata > Mammalia > Carnivora > Herpestidae > Suricata > Suricata suricatta. The sequence continues at coordinate 11,092,629 of NC_043710.1, read as the reverse complement.
GTGTTTCATTGGTGTCCATTAATGTAATAATGGAACACCTCATTACCTTGGTTGAGGTCATTAGCTGAACTAAACAATGTAATTATGCATTAAATATTTATGGAATTGTAATGTATTCAACTACCACTTCTGGAACAGTGTAGAGCTAGTACTTGCTCTCTCTTCAAGCAGCAAACTAAAGTGTGTCTTCAATCAGAAAGGAAATGAGACAATGTCTCTAGAATAGACAGAACCCAATTAATTGATTGCTCTTGGGTCCTGAAATGGATGAATCCAACATATTTTACCACTTAGAAGTCTATAAGGGGACTGAGTAGATCAAGAAGTGGTAGAGTTAGTTGATAATGTACTAGCAACTGCTTATGACATTGCAGTAAGTTTTTTATACTCACTTTTGTGCGTAATGAATCTAAGCCAGCATTTGGCACATTGCAATCTCCATTTTACCTAAATGCATTTGTTTGTTTCAAAATCAAATATACAAACAACACAAAGCTAAAGAGGTAACAAATAGGTTATATTGATGCTCTTACCCTAATAAACTTCATAAGAGTAATTATCCAAAAACTCATAATAGGCTAATCTATCAAAATTATGTCTAATCCTAGATGTTCATCAATAAAAACGGATATATTTATCCAATATTTAAAATACTTTAAAACATACCATTTTCTTCAGATTTATAAATATCACATTTTAGCAACAGGCCAAGTCATAAAAACATTCATATTCTTTGATGCAGTACCTTCTATAGAAAGCCCTTTTTGGAGCCAAACTATTAAAAAATATATATTATTTAAAAATAATTTCAAGCACAAGCATATGCATTGTAATGTAATTCATTACAGCTTACTAATATTTTATTAATTTTCCATTAACTGCATTCTGCACAGTAATTGTATTTTATTAATTTCCCATTAACTCCATTCTGCACAGTAATTGTATTTCATCTTCCTGCAAACTTCCTGGTGTCTGAGTCTTCTCATCCCATGAGTACTTGTCCTTACCTGCTTGGATAATAATCACTGTCATCATGATCAATAAAGAAATGAATATATAGACCTTGGTAAATTCCAGATACTAATCTAACCCAGGTTAACTTTCTTTCTTTCCAGTGAGTAAACAGAGAAGAAACTTTAATGTGAGACCTTTGAAATGCTCTGCAGTATAACATCAGATATTGATGACAAGAGTAAGGAGTAAAGTAGTTAGCACAGACTATGTGTCATTAAAATTAAATTACATTAAAGTATTATTAACTCACTTCATCTTCACACCAAAATAGGGGAGCAGATGATAAACAATAAATATAAATAAGTTCTGTAGTCTGAAAATTACTGATTGCACTGGCAATGAGTAGAGTAGGGTGAGGGAAGTCAGGGTGTTGGGGAGAGGGGGAACAGGTTGTAGTTCAAATAGAGGGTCAGGGTAGGTGTCAGTGAGAAACCACAGGGGAATAAAAGCTTTGAAGTTGTGGAGAGAGGTGTATATAACTGGGGGGAAGGATTCTCAGCAGAAGGAACAGCCCATATAGAGGCCCTAACGTTGGGAATAGCTGCGGTTTTCAAAGATGGTAAGTGTGCTTGTGACAAAGTAAATAGCAGATGAAGATTAGCTTAATATTGCTGAAATCCAAGTGAGAATCGATAGTGGCCCATCCCAGGGTAGTGGCAGAGTGGGGAGAGGTGGTGAGATCCTGGAGATATTTGAATGATTGACCCCAAATAATTTCTTAATAGATTAGACTCAGATCATGAAAAAAGGATTTGAAAATGGTCTCAAGGGTTTTGGCCTGAGCAACTGGAAGAATAGAGTTGTCATTAACTAAAATGGGAAAAAGAGGAGTGGGGGGAAGATTGAGATCTGTAGAGAAGAACCAACAGTTTCAGATATGTATAAGAAGGGTCTATAACATCTAAACACAAATACAGACTTGGTGGTTTGATACAGAAATATGGTGCATAGGAGAGGGGTTTCTGCTAAACACTGAGAGATGTTCACATCCAGATAATGTGAAAGCTGAATGAGATCACAGAGGAAATGAATCCAGAAAGAGAAGGAAAACGACCAAGGATTGAGGCTAGGACCAGGGTGCTCCAAAGATAAGTGTTCAAGGGCAACAGAAAGAACCAGCAGTACAGGCTGTGTGGATTGGAAGCCAAGTAAGGACAGTGTATCCAAGAGGAGAGAGTGGTCAGTTGGACACATAGGGCTGGTGACCCATGAAACAAGGGTTGATTTCTGGACTTCACAGTGGGGACATCACTGGGAATCTTGACAAACAGGCAGAGTTTTTGTGAAGTCATGGGCTGACAGCCTGATGGAGAGGGGTTCAAGTGAGACAGGCGAGAGCTGGTAGTAGTATAGACACCCTTGCAAGACATTTTACTAGAAAGGGAGCTGAGACGTGAGGCCATGGCAGCTGAATCAAGAGAAGTTGTTTCTTAAGATTATTGAAAGGACAGAATAATTTTATTCTCTTATCACTGATTAGACTTTTATGCATAAAATATGAGGTTTTACTTAAATGGATGAGAAAGCTAAATCATTTTATGTCTCTTATTTTTTCATCAGATTGAACAGCCCTTCAAATGCCTCTAGAAAGATAAAATGAGGGGCGCCTGGGTGGCTCAGTCGGTTGAGCATCTGGCTTCAGCTCAGGTTAAGATCTCACGTTTTGTGGGTTTAAGCCCCATGTCGGGCTCTGTGCTGACAGCTCAGAGCCTGAAGCCTGCTTTGGATTCTGTCTCCCTCTCTCTCTGACCCTCCCCTGCTCGCACTATCTCTCTCTGTCTCTCAAAAATAAATAAAAAAACATTAAAAAATTTTTTAGAAAGACAAAATAAAAAGCAGTTAAAATTTAAGGAAGGACTGTGGCTCCGAGAAGATGAACTGAACATACTTATCCCTATTCCTCCCACTGTGTGTAACTGGAAACCTAGCAGTACGTATATAGGAAGATAAAATGACTCTGTAAGATGGAGAGAAGAAGGCAGACCAGCAAGGGACCCTGAGGCTCCAGGAATGACACAGTAATGAGTTCCCTGGTTTTCTTTTTGACTCATATATTCCAGGCCTGGATTTGGAGACATCAGCAACCTGGAAATATCAACAGGCACAGGCAAAATAGTGAATTCTCTAGCCAAAAGGCCAGGAAAGGGGAGGCCCAGCAATCAGAAAACATTTACATAACACTCAACTCTAGCCATAGGGAGCACTCTGTGGTCCCACCTGCACTCCAACCACCAAAGGCCAAAAGTGGGGAGTGCAGACTTCCACACACATGGTTATAACACAGCACCCAACGTCCTTGCTGAGGTGATGTCTGAGAGAGCAAAGTAGGGAACCAGGACTTCCATACCTACTGGTCAGTAACAAAGGTCACACCGCCATGGTGTCAGCGGAAACCATATGGAGAGCATGAAATGCTTATATTAGGAAAGAGGAAAAATCTCAAATCAACAAATTCAGCCCCAAGTCAAGATACACAGGAAAAAAAAAGAGCGAAATAAACTCAAGCAAGCAGAAGAAAATAAATAATTATAAGAGCAGTAGACATCAAAAGGATGTTTAAGAAAATCATGATAAGGTCAACACACATATACGTACAAACTAAATGAACCACCTCAAAACCCACACACTACCACAATTCACCAAACATGACAAGGATAATCTGACCATCCTTATAACAATTAAGAAAACTGAATTTGTAATTTTAAAATGCCCCAAAATAAACTCTCTATACCCAAGATGGTTTCACTGGAGAATTCTACCAAATATTTAAAAAAGAACACCAATTCTATACAACCTCTTACAGAAAACAGAAGAGGATGGAACACTTCCCAGTTCATTTTATAAAACTGGTATTATCCTGGTACCAAAAGCACACAAAGATAGTACAAAAGAAGAGAGAAAGAGAGAGAGAGAGGAAGCTAGCTGAGGACGAACATCCTTTATGAAGATAGACCCAATACTATCTAACAAAATATTAGCAAATGCAATTCAGCAATATATAAGAATTATATACCAGGACTAATTGGAGTTTATGCTATGGATGTGAGACTGGTTCAATATTCAAAGTCCCATCAGTACAATCTACCACATTAACAGGCTGAAGAAGGAATATCACATGGTTATACTGAGCGACACTTAAAAAACATTTAACAAAAGTCAACACCCACTCATGATTTTTAGAAACCTCAGAATAATAGGAATGGGGGGAGTTTATCCAATTTGATAAAGAGTGTCTACCAAAAACCTACAACTGCCATTTACTTAATGATGAAAAACTGAATGATTTTCCCTGGAGATCAGGAAAAAGACAATTACATTGCTCTCACCACTTTTATTCAACATGACTCTTGAAGTTATAGCCAGTGCAGTAAGGTAAAGCAAAGAAACAAAAGGCATATAGATCAAAATAAAACTCTTTCTATTTTCTTATCACATGATTGTTTATGCAGAAAATCCAAAAGAGTCTATTTAAAAAAAGCTTCTAAAACATGTGCATGCATTAGGTTTATGGGCTATAAGATCAAAATATAAATACAAATTCTATTTCTATATACTAGTAAACATGAGGAAATCTAAGTTACAAGTAAATATTATTTACAGTAGCTCCAAAAATAATTAAGTACTTAGGTGTGAATCAAACAACTTTTGATTGATTGAACTTTTATCCTGAATATCAGAAAAATTATTTAAAGTTTTTTTCCGTGTTTGATTTTGAGAGCAAGAGAGATAGAGCATAAGCGGGGGAGGGGTAGAGAGAGAAAGAGGGAGACAGAGAATCCAAAGCAGGCTCCAGGCTCTAAGCTGTCAGCATCAAGCCTGACTTGGGGCTAGAACCCCCAAACTGTGAGATCATGCTCCCAGCTGAAGTCGGATGGTCAACAGACTGAGTCATCCAGGTGCCCCCAAATGATTTTTTTAAATCAAAAAGATCTAAATAAATGGAGAGATCCATTATGTTCACAGATTCAATTGCAGATTCAATACAGTAAAGATGTGAATTCTCGCCAAACTGATAGCTACTTAACTCCAAGGCTCAGTTTCCTTCATCACAATACTGGTAATTTCCTTATTTTGTTTTTCAGTGTGCCACATTGTAAATTTGGAAAAGGTGTTTCCTGTAGTTATTTCACAATGATGTACTTAAAAACATAACTTCAATATTCTACATGGTTATCCTAGCTGTTAAAAGATGCTAATTACACTTTCAGCTTTATCCTCGGTTGTAAGCTAATATGGAGAATGTACATGCTCACTGAGAGGTGTCACCAGTTATCAAGAACTCTTAATAAACTGAAAAAGACCTCCCCAAAAAGGGGTTCTAAGTATAATCTTGAATGAATATGAACCTCAGAATGGACTTGGAAGAGGAGGAAGAACATGAATGTTAGTCTTGAGTCAACAGCACTTATTGTGTGACCTTGACCAAGTTACTTTAATCTCTCTGAACCTCAATTCCTTCAATCATGAAATGGGGATATAACAGCTGTCTGTAGGGTCACAGTGAGGGACAGTATGGTCTATCAGGCACGTAAGGCACCTTACACGGTTCCTGGCACACAGTGGGAGGTGGCTCTCTAATGGATATTAATATTATTATGAAATTATCTGGGACAGAAACATGTTCCATTATTTACCTCCTGTCTGTGACTCATTTTATATTAAAACTCCAGAGAATTTTATCTTAAGACACAAAAATAATAGACAGTGATTTCCCCACCTAGATTTTAATTTCCTGAAAGCCAGAGACATTTTTGAACACCCTTGGCCAAGCTCTCTGCTCTCTAACCATGAAATTGATCCTTAGCAGGATCCCCCATTCCTGCTCTGTTTCTGTCTCAATAATAAATAAACATCAAAAAATTTTTTTTATTTTAATGTTTATTTATTTTTGAAAGAGAGAGAGAGAGAGAGAGAGAGAGAGAGAGAGAGAGAGAGAGAGCATGAGCAGGGGAGGGGCAGAGATAGAGGGAAACAGAAACCGAAGCAGACTCCAGGCTCTGAACCATCAGCACAGAGCCCAGCAGGGCTCCAACACATAAACTGTGAGACCATGACCTGAGCTGAAGTCTGGTGCTTAACTGACTGAGCCACCCAGGTGCCCCAACATTAAAAAAAAAAGTTTTTTAATTAAAAAAATTTCTTTTAATATTTCATTAAAATTTTTTTTCGTGTTTTTATTTTTTAAATTAAAAAAAACTTTTAATGTTTATTTTTGACAGGCAGAGTGCAAGCAGAGGAAGGGCAGAGAGAGAGGGAAACACAATCTGAAGTACCTCCAAGCTCTGAGCCATCAGCACTGTGCCTGATGTGGGGCTCAAACTCACAGCTGTCAGCACAGAGCCCAACGTGGGACTCAAACTCATGAACCATGATATCATGACCTGAGCCTATATTGGATGTTTAACCAACTGAGCCATGTAGGCACCTGTTTAGTGTTTATTTTATTTTTAAGAGTGACAGACAGAGTGTGAACAGAGGAAGGGCAGAGAGAGAGCGAGACACAGAATCGGAAGCAGGTGCCAGGCTATGAGCTGTCAGCAGAGAGCCCAATGTGGGGCTTAAACTCATGAACCATGAGATGATAACCTGAGCCAAAGTTAGATGCTTAACCAACTGAGCCACCCAGGTGACCCTAAAATATTTCATTTCTACACCCACTTCTATTATTGTGGAATGCGTTTAGATGCCTTGTCTCTCTAGGCACCTACCCAGAATCAAGTGCTTCCAATAAAAATTTGCCAGCATTTTTCAAAGGGAGAACAAGATTGAGAAAAACTTTATAAAATCATTTTTCTAACAACTTAAGACAACTGGTATACCCAGGGAAAAAGCAAATCAAGCAAATTAAGTACTTGGTATCTTTGTAGACTAAATTGTAATTGACTAAACCATTTCATTTTCCAATTAGGCCTTGTAGTGTGATTTAAAGACCAAGGAAAGGGTTATTATATGTTATTATCATTTAAAATTGAGGCCATGGGTTCTTGTTATTACTGTCCATCATAAATAAAACTACTTTAAATTTTTTTTTCTTAAAGATTTTATCTCAAAGTAGAAATAAATATGATCAAAACACCATCATGTTCTCTGATTCTTTTTCCTGTTTTAAACCATTAGAAGTTAGAGATAACAGAAATGGTTGCTGGAGACACAAGAAAGTGATCTTGCTAAGCAAATCTCTTAAGAAAAGGTCACCGATCACAAAGTGATCAGTGTCCTTAATGTCTTAAGTGCATGGAGAGGAGTAGCTAACATTGTCAAATTAGAAATGTGATATAATTTTCCAACCAGGGGTTTTGAAGAGGCAAGAATTAAAAGGATGGTTAAGAAGGTAGGAAGACATTTCTCACATCAATGATTTCCACATACACCAACAATGCTCTGGGATCATGGAAAGTAGGAATGCATAGCTATTCTCAATGTTCCTAATAGTAAGTAAGGATGGACTTTATACAGGATAAGAATAATTTAGGATTATTCTTTCTTTGGGTTGTCAATTCTTCCTTTCGGTTAGAATTATACTAATTCAGAGTTATTAGTTTACCCGTTTTAAGTTAAATCATTGGTACTTCTTGATCACTTAGTTTAGGCTAGGTCCAGTTCTCAAGGGTTCATGTACATTTCGTTTATTCTCACCTAACTCTATGGACATTGATTTCCTTAATATACATACGGGGAAACTGAGACAAAGAAAGACTAAGTCAAGCAGCTGGTGAGTGGCAGTGCTGAGATTTTGGACCAAACTCCCAAATCTCTTGCTCCTAAGCATGCTGCTAAGTGAATGAAACTAAAACATTGTTTTAATTATGGAGAATTAATGAATTATTACTTTATAAATTCAGCTTTTGATAAATACAACCTTTTCAAAGCATGACACCAGTAAAAGGGGGGCGGTTGAAGTAGTCAAAGAAATCACGTCAAGATCTCCATGCAATAGCGAGTTTCTACATGCAAGATATCATTCACTTCACTGCATCTTTTTGTTTCTGTTAAAATTTTCCATTGAGGGGTGCCTGGGTGGCTCAGGTTAACTGACCAACTTTGACTTAGGTCATGATTTTATGGTTCATGGGTTCCTGAGTTTGAGCCCTGCATCAGGCTCTGGGCTGACAGCTCAGAGCTTGGAGCCTGCTTTGGATTCTGTGTTTCCCTCTCTTTCCATCTGTCCTTCCCCTGCTCGTGCTTTGTCTCTCTCTCTCTGTCTCTCGGAAATAAACATTTAAAAGAATTTCCATTGAAGGGAAACATTTTATATCCCAGTAGAAAGGACCTGAGCTCTGAGTAAGTCTGAAGCACTGAGAGAAGGCAGCCTACAAACAGGAGGATGGTGGGAACCTGTGGCGTTGTGGAGGGGGGAGGTTCCCAATCCAGACTTGGGGTCCCTGAACATCAATGCTGCCCCCACACTGCCCAGCCAGAAGCCTCACCTAGATATTTCTGCAGAAGATGGGCCACTGCTGGTTGTTTATGGCCTGGGGAGTCTGGCAGTACTCCCTGCAGGTCCAGACTCTTGCCCCAGATTCCTGGGAAAGTCATTGAACACCATCTTTTATTTATCTTCTAAAGGAAACTTCCATTCCTGCATGGCCGTGATAAGAGAGATACTTCCAACTGGGGTTCATTAAATATCTTCCCTAGGATCCAACGTGTAGACAGGATAACTAATTAATGTGTCCAGGATAATTGTTGTCTAGTAGAAAAACATGAGAGATTTCCCCTGCTGATTCCATTTTCACTCATGATCTTTCAAGTTTAGAAAACTTCTTTAGACAGAGCAATCAGCAGAACAGGAATGTATTTAATACATCATCTTAATCTAAAACCTTTTGTTACAGGTGAATATTTTTCAGTCTTTTCTGTTACACACAGGATGTTATAATGGGTGTATTTCACTCAACATGTTACAATGCATATTTAAATGACTCATAAACATCATCGTAAAGTATAAGTGTTTATATAATACTCCACTTTAAATAATACACCTCTGGTGGATTTTTCCCCCTCTTATTTTAAATAAAATCTAAGTTTTTGCTTTGAAAAATCATCCCAAATCAATGTCCAAAGTTTCCACACTTCAGATAATTTCTGTAAAATTTATTACATTGCTACAAATTCATTTTCCTAGCTTTCCATTTTCATTTCATTTTATTTATGATCTCCTAACATTTAGAAAATCTCATTTTTTCTTAGTGAAACTTATGGGTTTAATTTCATTCATTCATTTGAAGCAAAATTCTTCCCTATTCAGAGTCCAGATAAGCATTTAACTATTTTTCACTGGCTTTTTCTTGGTTTCACATTTTTTAGCTACTTAAACAATCCAGAATTTAACTTATGGTTGAAGACTTAATTTTTTTCTTAAGTTTCCATTAAATTGAAATAACAATTAGATTTTCAATGATGTGTGGTAAATCCTTTATCATATATTATATTTAAGTGTTATGAACCCATTTGGTCATAATGCCATCTCTACCTTGAACATTACAGGCAGGATTCAAAACTGTCACCTATTTTACATAAGCTTTCAATTTTGCATTTTATCATGTTGCATTAAAATTATTTATTTTTACATCATGTCCCCTACTAAACTGTGAGTTTCCTAGGGAAGGATCTGTACCATATTTATCTCTCTCAACACTCGGCAGTAGTAGTTACCCACCAAATGTTGACATACGTGAAAAGATGAGTGAATGTCAATTAGGTTTGATGATTGAAGAATTTTATACTAAACTTATTTCTGTGGTTTAGAGTTAGTAGAGGAACTACTACTCTACTAGTAGTTCTTTTAGCCAGGTCTTAATTGAAAACGTTTCTTTTTTCTTCTTTTCATATTATTTTTGCTTTCAAAAGTCTTATGGAAGTATAACTTACATATCATAAATTCTACCCATTTTAAGGGTACAATGATTTTTAGTAGATTTATAGAGTTGTGCAGCAATGATCACTAGAATCCAATTTTAGAATATTTCCATCACCCAAAGAAAGATCCTTTGTGCCCACTGTGGTTTTCTGGCATGCCAACCATAATTTTGAGCAGGGCACTGCTGTCTCTGAACTTCTGTCTGTCATCTATCATGTGGGACGGTGGGAGTCTTCCGCCCCAAAAGAAAAATAGGAGTGTCCCAGTCACGGAAAATAAAGGAGAGCGGTGTGTGCCTATGGAGTGCACAGATTTGTGCTCCTCCACCCTGAATACCTTTAGTGACAGGAGATAGCATTAAGGGAAACTGAAAAATCAGGTGCTGCTGGAAATTATGTGTGGAGTCTTTACTTCTGTAGTTTTAGAGTGCAGGATATTATTCTTTTTTTTTTTTAATGTTTTTTTTTTTTTTTTTGAGAGAGAGAGAAGGGAAGAGGCAGTGTGGTGGGGAGACACAGAATCTAAAACAGGCTCCAGGCTCTGCAGCCCAGAGCCCAATGCAGGGCTCAAACCCATAAACTATGAGATCATGACGTGAGCTAAAGTCATTACCCAACTGAACCACCGCACACCCTTACTCCTTTTTAATAGATGCCTTTGCCTTTATGTTTCTACGATGAAAGAGCCTCCCAGGCTTATTATGGTTCAGCTCCTAAGTTTCTCAGCACCAGTGTTCATCCTTATATTACTCATACCTATTTCAAATAAAGAATTGCTGTCCTCTCCCCCACGGGTAGAACTATTCACCTGCAGGCAACCAGGGCTTGGCTCTACCAGTGATTCACTTTCTATCATTCATTTCCCAAGGCTAACCACCAAGTCCTGGTTTTATTTGCCTGTGAATATACCCAGGTCACTGACTCCCTTTTTCCATAATCCATTCATCCTGGGTGGGAATAACCCTCTTTCACATGGTAAGAGCAGAGAAAAACGACCTAAGCAAGAGAGCGCCTCCATCACCACAGCCACAAGGCATGTCCACTCATGGAATGAACCTTTGTATTCCATGCATCATATGGTTTGCAGGCATTTCTTCATCCAGCTGCATGTCAGTGGCTGTTATCATTAATTCCAAATATGAATGTCTTTGGTAACTTTTGAGTGGCCAAAAGGATCTGAACACCCTGTATGAGGAAGCTGGAACAGCCCACAGTTGGATGGCAGATGGGACATCAGGTACGTGTTTTACCGTCTTCACTCTAGCCTCCATCAGTCTCTTCTCTGCTCTTGATTCTGTTAAATTTAACTTAAAGCAAATAAACAGGAAGCGGGAAAAATACATTACAATAAAAAAAAAAGTTACCCATATGGCCTCCTGATTCTATTTTAGTGAGGTCTCCCTTTATTTTCAAAGGCCTAACTTATAATTTTTTTATTTTTTAATAATTTTATTTTACTTATTTATTTCGAGAGAGAGAGGTGAGCAGAGGAGGGGCAGAGAGAGAAGGAGGGAGAGAATGCCAAGCAGACTCCACACTGTCAGCATGGAATCTGGGGCTTCATCTCACAAACTGTGAGATCATGCCCGGAGCCAAAATCAAGAGTCAGACTCTTAACCAGGTCTTAACCTCAGGGTTGTGAGTTCAAGCCCCACATTGGGCTCTGCACTGGGCATGAAGCATACCTTAAAAAAAAAAAAAGTGCAAACATGAAACTCCCACTGTAGCAAATGATTTATTCTTGTCAGACTCTAAGTTTTAACCTTATCTGTACCACTCATGAAATTATTAAACATCAGGACAGTTACTTAAACATTTTGCTCCAGGTTTTTTTTTTTCATGTTGAAAATGAATATATAAAAAGAATGCCTCTCTCATGGGATTGTAAGAATTAAAAGACTATACAGGGGCTGGTATTTCATTAGTATACACTGGTATGGCCACCCTGGAAGTTTAGTGATGTCTTTCATTCTGGTAAGTTGGTGTTTATCTTGTGTCAAACTGTCAAACGGTTTTTAAGCAATCAGTGTAGTGATGGCCGCTAGGCTGGCTCTTCACATCTCGTCGGCTTTGGCTGGTGAGAAGAGAATGAGCAGCAAAAGGATTCAGAGAGGAGGCAGCATGAGTGTTATGATTCCAGCAGCTCCCTTAGTGCCGGGAGTCCCAGAGGGAGCAACGTGGAGGCAAATGCAGGAAGATAGCGTGCACAAGGTATGGGTCTGGGTGACTGCTGGGGGCCACTGACGCTAAGATGCCCCCCATCTTATCAAGGGCTGCTGTCAGCACACTCATTCTTTCCCCCAGAGAGAGATGCTATCTTTATTATCCTGGAAGGTAAGCAAATACTCTCCAAGGCTGGAAGGAAGTGTCTATTTCTCTCACCCTGGATTTTTTTTTTTTCCTTTGGACAGAGATTTCTTAAACATTGCATGATCATTTTGTTACAAGATATAACCTAGATCATCTGAAAAATGAGTGCAGTAAAATTCACTTAATAATCACCATTGTCAATGTCCTCTCTTTGTTCCCAAAGAAAGGAAGAATAATTCACTTTATGGTGACTGTTAGGCATCTCCCATTCTAAAAAATGGAATATTTGACAGTCGGTCTTTTAAAATAATTAAAACTCCATTGAATATTTTAAAATATTTTAAATCACTTTGTGAATTGGACAGGGGAAATGTCGCACAGTGCATTGTTATAATCTGCATTTATCTAATTACTTGGAGTTTGAGCTACTTTTCTACATTTGTTTAGACCCACTTTCTCTTTTGTAATCCAGCCTCACACAGTGTTTGTAATAATCTCGTTCCTTTTCAGTAAAACCAATGTAGCTTCCGTCAAAACGCTTGATTTTGATGCTTTATTTTGTTGCTTTATTTGTTGCTTCATTTTTCTTTAAATGGCTGCTTGCCTTTCAATTTTATTTGTGTCATTGATCGAAAAGAAATGTAGAGTCTTTAGAGTACCAACTATTTTCCTTTGTGGTTTCCTCTACTAATTTTAAGCTTGTTAAACTCTTTATTATTTACAAATCACATTTATTTATATTTTCTTAGCTATAGTTCTCAATTTTACTCACATATTTTTTCATTATTTACTTGTGGCTTAAATGTGTTTTATTCATATTCTTCCATCCACACAGCAGCTATATTTTATGTATAATGAAACAAATACAAACTATTTTATGTTCCAAAATATTTAACTAAATATAAGATTACACACTGAATACTTTTATTAATAACTTACAGATGCTTATATTAAAAATGTTAATTTTCTTGTTACTAGATCTTTCTCTAAAATAAATTTTTGTCCCACTTTTCCATTTTTCTTTAATTTTTTAATGTTTTTTATTTGTTTTTGAGAGACAGAGAGAGATAGAATGAGCAAGGGAGGGTCAGAGAGAGAGGGAGAAACAGAATCTGAAGCAGGCTCCAGACTCTGAACTAGCTGTCAGCACAGAGCGCAACACGGGGCTCAAACCCATGAACCGTGAGATCATGACCTGAGCCGAAGCCAGATGCTTAACCAACTGAGCCACGCAGGCGCCACGAATTTTCTCTCATTTTTGAACAATATTTTTAATGATTACAGAATTCCCAGACAGAAGGATTTTAATCCCTCCTTCCCCCCAATATGTTGAAGATCTGATTCCCTTCTTCTTTGACTTTATCATTTGTGCTCAAGGTCAGCTCTCATTATTATTGTTTGAATGTAATATGTCATTTTCATCTGGCTAATTTCAGGTTTTCTCTATGCATTTGTTTTTCACTACTATGATTTCATCAGCTTAAGTGTTCTTTTTTTAGAATTTTACTTAGTGTTACAGAAATCTAGAATCTATGATTTAATTGTCCTTGAAAATTTTTTGGAAAATTCCCAGCCATTATATTTCAAATATTGTTTTTACACTATTTTCCTTATAGTTCATTGTCAACTTGGTTTCCATATAACACCCAGTGCTCATTCCAACAAATGCTTTCCTCCATGCCCATCACCCATTTCCCCTCTCTCCTACCCCCATCAATCCTCAGTTTGTTCTCAGTATTTAAGACTTTCTTATGGTTTGCCTCCCTCCCTCTCCTTAACTATTTTTCCCCTTCACCTCCTCCATGGTCCTCTGTTAAGTTTCTCCTATTCCACATATGAGTAAAAACATGGTATCTGTCCTTCTCTGCCTGACTCATTTCACTTAGCATAACACCCCTGAGTTCCATCCAGGTTGCTACAAATGGCCAGATTTCATTCTTTCTCATTGCCATGTAGTATTTCATTGAATATATATAAACCACATCTTCTTGATCCATTCATCAGTTGATGGACATTTAGGCTCTTTCCATGTTTTGGCTATTGTTGACAGTGCTGCTATGAACATTGGGGTACATGTGCCCCTATGCATCAGCACTTCTGTATTCCTTGAGTAAATCCCTAGCAGTGTTCTTGCTGGGTCATAAGGGAGTTCTCTGTTTTCCAGAGCGGCTGCACCAGTTTACATTCCCACCAACAGTGTAGGAGGTGCCCGTCTTTCCACACCCTCGCCAGCATCTATAGTCTCTTGATTTGTTCATTTTAGCCACTCTGACTGGCGTGAGGTGGTACCTCAGTGTGGTTTTGATTTCTGTTTCCCTAATGCTGAGTGATGCTGAGCATCGTTTCATGTGCCTGTAGGCCATCTGGATGTCCTCTTTGGAGAAGTGTCTGTTCATATCTTCT
>NC_043710.1:11076638-11077943 GCF_006229205.1 Suricata suricatta | reverse complement strand
GAATGAATGGGCCAACCAGGCAATTAGAGAAGAAACTTAAAAATATATGGAAACAAATGAAAATAGAAATACAACAATCCAAACTCTTTGGGATGCAGCAAAGGCAATCCTAAGGAATAAACCCAACCAAAGATATAAAAGATCGGTACGATGAAAACTACAGAAAACTTATGAAGAAAACACAAAGAAATAGAAAAACATTACATGCTTTGGAGCAGAAGAATAAATATTGTTAAAATGTCAATACTACCCAAAGCAATCTATACATTCAATGCAATCCCAATCAAAATTGCACCAGCTAGAACAATCTTATAATTTGTATGGAACCACAAAATACCCCAAATAGCCAAAGTAATATTGAGGAAGAAAACCAAAACAGAGGCATCACAATCCGAGACTTTAGCCTCTACTAGAAAACTATAATCATCAAGACAATATGGCATTGGCACAAAAACAGACACATACACCAATGGAATAGAATAGAGAACCCAGAATTGGACCCACAAATGAAAGACCAGTTAATCCTTGACAAAGGAAAAAGTATCCAATGGAAAAAAGACAGCCTCTTCAACAGGTGGTGTTGGGAGAGCTGGACAGTAACATGCAGAAGAATGAAACTAGATCACATTCTTACACCATACACACAAAAAAATCTCAAAATGGATCAAGGACCTGAATGTGAGACAGGAAACCATCAAAACCCTAGAGGAGAAAGCAGGAAACAGTCTCCTTCACCTCAGTCACAGCAATTTCTTACTCGACATATCTCCAAAGGCAAGGGAATCAAAAGCAAAAAATGAACTATTGGGAACTTATCAAGATAAAATGCTTCTGCCCAGCAAAGGAAACAATCAATAAAACTAGTCGGCAATCTACAGAATGGGAAAAGATAGTTGCAAATGACATATCAGATAAAGGGATAGTGTCCAAAATCTACAAGGAACTCACCAAACTCCACACCCAAGAAACAAATAAACCAGTGAAGAAATGGGCAGAAGACATGAACAGACACTTCTCCAAAGAGGACATCCAGATGGCCTACAGGCACATGAAACGATGCTCAGCATCACTCAGCATTAGGGAAACACAAATCAAAACCACACTGAGGTACCACCTCACGCCAGTCAGAGTGGCTAAAATGAACAAATCAAGAGACTATAGATGCTGGCGAGGGTGTGGAGAGACGGGCACCTCCTACACTGTTGGTGGGAATGTAAACTGGTGCAGCCGCTCTGGAAAACAGAGAACTCCCTTATGACCCAGCAAGAACACTGCTAGGGATTTACTCAAGGGATACAGAAGTGC
>NC_043710.1:11074047-11076538 GCF_006229205.1 Suricata suricatta | reverse complement strand
GTTTTTCTATTTCTTTGTGTTTTCTTCATAAGTTTTCTGTAGTTTTCATCGTACCGATCTTTTATATCTTTGGTTGGGTTTATTCCTTAGGATTGCCTTTGCTGCATCCCAAAGAGTTTGGATTGTTGTATTTCTATTTTCATTTGTTTCCATATATTTTTAAGTTTCTTCTCTAATTGCCTGGTTGGCCCATTCATTCTTTAGTAGGGTGTTCTTTAATATCCATGTTTTTGGAGGTTTTCTAGACTTTTTCCTTGGTTGATTTCAAGTTTCATAGCATTGTGATCTGAAAGCGTGAATGGTATGATCTCAATTCTTTTATATTTATTGAGGGCTCCTTTATGACCCAGTATGTGATCTATCTTGGAGAATGTACCATGTGCTCTCGAGAAGAAAATGAATTCCTTAGCCTCAGTTTGTAGAATTCTAAATATATGTCAAGTCCATCTAGTCCAATGTGTCATACAGGTCCATTGTGTCTTTAGTGATTCTCTGTCTGGTTGACCTATCCATTGTTGTAAGTGGAGTATTGCAGTCCCTCACAATGATCACATTCTTATCAATAAGATTGCTTATGTTTGTGATTAGTTGTTTTATGTATTTGGGTGCTCCTGAATTCAGTGTAGACATTTGTAATTGTTAGCTCTTCCTGATGGATAGACCCTGTAATTATTATATAATGCTCCTCTTCATCTCTTGTTACTGCCTTAACGTTAAAGTCCAATTTGTCCAACATAAGTATGATTACTCCAGCTTTCTTTTAACTTCCAGTAATATGATAGATATCTCTCCATCCCCTCACTTTCAATCTGAAGGTGTCCTCAAGTCTGAAATGAGTCTCTTGTAGACAGCAAATAGTTGGGTCTTGTTTTTATCCATTCTGATGCCCTATGTCTTTTGATTGGAACATTTAGTCCATTTACATTCAGTGTTATTATTGAAAATATGGGTTTAGAGTCATTGTAGTCTCTGTAGGATTTATACTTGTAATGTAGTGGTGTTTCTGGTAACTTGTGTTCCTTGCGACATTTCCCTCATAGAGTCCGCCTTAGGATTTCTTGTAAGGCTGGTTTAATGGTGATGAATTCCTTCAATTTTTGTTTATTTGGGAAAACCCTCATCTTTCCTTCTATTCTGAATGACAGGCTTGCTGAATAAAGGACTCTTGGCTGCATATTTTTTCTGTTCATCACATTGAAGATTTCCTGTCATTCCTTTCTGGCCTGCCAAGTTTGAGGAGATCGGTCTGCTACTACACTGATGTGTCTCCCTTTGTATGTTAGGGCCCTTTGATCCCTAGTTGCTTTCAGAATTCTCTCTTTATCCTTATATTTTGCTAGTTTCACTATGACTTGTCATACAGAAGATCAATTCAAGTTATGTCTAAGGGGAGTTCTCTGTGCCTCTAGGATTTCAATGTCTGTTTCCTTCCCCAGATTGTGGAAGTTTTCAGCTATAATTTGTCCAAGTACCCCTCCAGCCCCTTTCTCTCTCTTCTTCTTCTTATGGAATTCCTATGATATGGATATTATTCTGTTTGATTGCATCACTCCGTTCTCAAATTCTCCTTTTGTGCTCCTGGTTCAATTTATCTCTCTTTTCTCAGCGTCCTCTTTTTCTATAATTGTATTTTCCAATTCACCTATTCTCCTCTCTGACTCTTCAATCTGTGCGGTGGCCACCTCCATTTTATTATGCACCTCGTTTATAGCATTTTTTTTAATTTGTCACAACTATTTTTAAGATCCATAATCTTTGTAGCAATAGCATCTCTGCTGTCTTCTATGCCTTTTTCAAGCCTGCAATTAATTTAATGACTATTGTTCTAAATTCTAAATTCAGAGTCCTTTGGCTTCAGCTCTTCTTTGTTAGCAGGTGTGAAGTACAGAACTCCTTACTTCTCCACCATTTTGCCCAGATCCCTAATGATTATCTTTTGAGTCTCCTGTTATTTTTCACTGGTTCTTCTAATGCACTCCTTCATGCCTTATTATCTTGTTCATCATATTTGTCTCCTTGTACTTTTTCTCTGAATTCTTGCAACCTACTTTTTTCATTTTTAAAAACATTTTTAAATGTTTTTATGTATTTTTAAGGTGAGGAGATGGGCAGAGAGAGAGGGAGACACAGAATCCAAAGCAGGCTCCTGGCTCTTAGCTGTCAGCACACACAGAGCCCAACGTGGGATGCAGCTCATGAACCACGAGATCAAGACCTGAACCGAAGTCAGAGGCTTAACCAACTGAGGCACTGCCTTTTTCTCTGAAATTTTAGGAAAAACCTCAGGGAAATTCTTTAGTTTGGTGGTTTGTTTTTTGAAACGTCCACTTTGCTATTCACTGCCTCAACCATTTTTTCAATTCTTGGAATTACAGAGCTTATTGTGGTACTGCTCTCAAGTGAACACAGGGTTACTGACTTCTGAAGTCAGTGAAGGTTAGTCTTCATGAAGATGTGCTTGCATAGTGTAGCTACTCACTGAACCACATCC